>NC_067169.1:44759753-44779753 GCF_903995435.1 Acomys russatus | reverse complement strand
AGGTGGTGACAAAGTACAGTGGAGAGGAATGCAGCTGTGTGAGGAGGAGAAGGGTTGATAATGTGTGTGTGGGGGGGGGGTGCATGTTAGGAAGTTGTTGAAACAATCTTGTATTGAGTAGAGACCAGACCAGAAGAGTGAGACAATAAGGACAGAAGATATATGGAGGAAGAGCCTAGTGTAAGGGGCCTGGAGCACAGGGAGTCAGGAAGGGTCTGAAGTACCAGATATTTGGCCCATTTAAGAAGTAACAAGGAGACCATGTGGTACTAGATGAGTGACTAATGGGGAAAATATTAAACGGTATAGTGAGAGAGATGGAGCAGGGTGTTGAGACTATCATGGAGGACCCTCTGATACAGATTAAGGCCTTTGACTCATAATTCTAGGAGAGATGAGGAAAGTAGTTTCTGCTTGGCTCAAGGGTTAGCAAGGACGTTTATGGAAAGTTGTTCAGTTCAAGATGCATCTTTAAGTAAACGCTAGTAGGATTAGCCATTTGACTAATTTTCTCTTGTATTAAATTTATAGAAGAGTTTAAAGTTTGCAATCTAATGGTTTTGAGTTTGGGACTTCTGCTTTGTAGCAGATTCTTCTTGTGTGCCATACAGGACATAGTAGTATGTTTGGTTTTTTTCATACTTTTGGAGAACTATGAGTTATGCTTGACTTTAAGCTGAGTCAACAGGAAATTTTCTGGACCAGAGATAACTCCCATAAACAAATGCACACATACCACCTACATGTACATGGGCAGATCCTTGAGAGACATCATAATCACATGCAAAATGAGCCTTTTTGTGGGATGTGTTCATGTTCATCCATCTGCAGGTGTGTCTTGAAGGTGTGGTAGGAAATAATTAACAACAGCTATATAATTTTTCACATAGACTTGCATGTAAGTAGTTGAAAATGAGAGAGCATTACATAGAAAAGTAAAATACAAGCTAGACTGGTTTGATCAGTAAGATATAAATGCATAACGAAGAGAAGGCCGATCCCTTCTGTGTGCCTCTGCATGGAAGCTGTAGGATCTGGTCCCTGTTACTTCCCTATGAGGTTGATTTAGTAGGTACTTGTAGTGTTAGGGAGACCAGTGTTAGGGGAAGGTGACATTCCCTTTTACTTTGAAGCAGTATGTTAAAATAGAGTACTTAGAACAAACTAATCTGTGGCCTGATTAGGTATCACACTCTAGTTGATAGGTTAGTCAAAAGGTTCTAAAATAAAGCCTTTTAAGGCAAATCTTGAAATTAGGAAAATGTTGGAAGCTGGGCATGTCAGCACATGCCTGTAATTTCTTACACTTAGAAGGTGGAGGCAAGAGGACAGAGAGTGCAAGGCTTTCTGAGACTATATGGAGGGTTGGAGGCTACTCAAGACCCTGTCTTAAAAGACCTCCTCCTAGCAAGAGACAGGAAGGAGAGATGCTGGTCTTAGGTGGGGTTTAAGTCCTGGGTTCTGCCTTTCTGTAGAAGACAGATGTTTCAAGTATGACTGTGATTCTTTAAAAGTAATAAATAGATTACAGAATTAGTACCAGTGAGACATGATAAAATAGAATTAATGTGGTCTGACTTACTAAAAAATAAGAATTTTGATCCAGATTTTTAAAATTGTGAATATGGATTGGAGAAGATAACAACTCTTGACAATCAGATTTTACCAGCATTTCAGTTCTAGGTAAAAGAATAATAATGTTCCTTCTAGATTCTTCAGTTGAAAGCAACTGTTGGAACCTTATAAAAATGTATGAAGCAGTAACATGAAGTCCCTGAAAAATAAATGGCAAGATTAGAGACAAAGACCAGACTTCAAGTACCAGCAAGTGAGAAGTATATTTGTCATTGACGCACAGAATGAGGCATAGCCGAGAACCAGGTTTGAGCACCAGGTGAGAGGGCTCCAGAAGCCAAGGGAGTTCCTGTCACCCAGAGACAATGTAGAAGTCCCTCAGGAGATTTCTCCCATGCCTCAGTCTCTAAGAGGCAAGGAGAAGCTGGAATGGGAGTCAGTGGGAGCTGGAACTCTGAGAGATTGCTTCCTTTGTCCAATGCACTGGTTCTGATTAGAGTACACTCTCGGAAGTACGTGATAGGCTTGAGTGACTACAGACACAGCTTTCTGGTGGAGGACTCAATTAAGAGGTACCAAGGAGCTGAATATGGTGCATGCTTGTCATCCTAGCACTCAAGAGTCTTGTGGCAAGATTACAAGTTTTTTCTTAGATTCACTTCTTTCTATGTGTATGTTTTGCCTTCAGTGTGTATGTGCACCACATGCGGGCCTGGTGCATGTATAGATCAAAAGAGGGAATTGGATCCACAGGAACTGGAGAATGTTATAAGCCACCATGTGGGTGCTGAGAACTAAACCCAGGCCCTCTGCAAGAATAAACACTCTTAACCACTGAGCCATCTCTCCAGCCTGGAAAATTACAAGTTTAATGTTAAGTTGGACTACATAACCATACACTGTCAGAAACAAACAAACAACAACACAACAACAAAATAAAGTATAAACGAGGAGAGAGCCAGGTGTAATAGCACACGCCATTAGTCCCAGCACTTGGAAGTCAGAGTCAGGCAGATCTCTGTGGAGTTCAAGGCCAGCCTGGTCTTCAGAGCAAATCCAGGACAGTCAGGGCTTCACAGCAAAACCCTGTATCAAAAAAACAACAACAAAGTGAAGATGTGAAGCTGTAGTAGTGATACCAGGGGGATCACAAAATACCTCTGGGGAAATGGCCCCATAGAATTGCTCATGAACAAACTCCTGAGGGAAAACAATGTTGTTCTAATCAGCATATCAAAAGCGTGAGAGCAGAAATAAAGACCATCACTCAGAACGCCAGTAAGCTACTAAAGCAGCACACACACCTGGAGCATCCAAAACAAAAACAAAAACACTGCACTGGCTCCTTTATTGAGATGGTTATTTTCTGGTGATGGGATTAAATCCAAGGACTTCAGTATGCTGAACATGTACTCTACCACAGAGCTACATTCCTGGTGTTTCTCCAAAAGTTTTAACAATTGAATTAGTATCAATGCTGCAGAAAGATAAAACTCACGGACCAGTGCTAATGAAGTTGATCTGCTGAAACTGAAAATACCAGCCTGTGAAGGCAGCTTTGTGTTTTTATATGTGTTTAGCTTATGTGAAAAGGAAAGGGCGGGGGGTGATGGGAAAGGAGGAAAAAAGGAAAAGAAGAATTACCAGGAATTTCTATAAGACAAAGACTCCAACTATTTCACACGTGTTTGAACAAGTAATGATGACCACTTTTGTAATGAATGGAAAATAGAAAGTCTCAGCAAAGAAGTAGAAAATGTAGAAGAACTGGAAAATGCATTAGAATAGGGATAACAACAAAGGACTCACCAGATGACTTCAGTGGCAGAATGGAAGTGAAAGTAGAAAGTCCATGAACTTGTAGGTAGATAAATAAAAATTATCCAATATGGAGGAGATTGGTAGGAGACAGACCAGGGAGGGGGAAAAAAAATAACAGCGGCTCAGAGACCTGTGAGACAGTAACAAAAAAATCTCAGCATTCATGTAATGGAACTTTTTTACTTTGTGGGTTTCTCTTTCTTCCACCCTTTCAACCCCCTAACACTAGATATGAGAGAAAAAAAGGATGGAGAGGAAAGGAATGAGATTCTTGCATAAAGTCAGGGGTCAGAACAATAGTGGCATTATCCTTTGACTACTTTCTGCTGATTTGTGGTGTTGAGCTCCTAGGGACAAGTTTGATCTTCACTGTCAGGATAGCTAATTTCTTCTTGGTTTTTTCCCCCTTTGAGCACAACTACTTAACAAAACTGCAATCAACAACATATTCTCTTGGGGCCCTAGCATTTATATACCCTCTGAAAAGTGCCCAAAATTCCAAATGTCACACAATTGCAGAAACTGTCTGCAGCTGGCAAAGCCACAGCCGTGCTAGAGCATGAGGAAAATCATAGTCAGCTGCTGCAAAGCAGCCCTGGATCCTCATACCTGGGATTAAAAGAAAACCATATTCTTAAAGCATTTTTGTGGTTGTTTGTTGTTGTTTTTTTTTTAAGATACCAAAACTCTAAAATTTTCACTCCACATTCATATCATTATAGTCCCAAAGAAGAGGACAAGCACAGGGTTGAGAGAATGTAAAAAGTTGCATCTGGAAATTTCTCAAATCTGGCATAAGCTATAAGCTTAACAGTTTAAAAAAGTCAGTGCGATCTGGGTATATAGTTCAGTAGTCAAGCCCTTACTTAGGAAGTACTCTGGATTCAAACCCAAGAAAACCCACTATCAGACATATCCTAATCACTTGTTAAAACTAAGACAAGAACTATCTTAGGAGCAGCCAGAAGGGGGGAAACCTTGCACCAGAAAAGTAGTTAGATGATATATTTCTTGTCAGAAATCACAAGGCATAAGAATTTGGGCAATATTTTTGGAATGCTAAAAACATTGTCATCTCATATTTCTATGTCCAAGAAATTTGTATAGAAATATTTCTATATCTAAATATTTTTTGGATGAAAGAAATTTTCACATGAGTCAGAGTTCACTGCCATCAAATCTGTATGGGGAAAAAAAAGAATCTGCTCTGGGAATTGCTATTCAGAGAGAATAAAAGTGAACAGTGAAGGAAACTTGGAATGTGAAAATGAAGGAACAGGGGCAAAAGTGCTAATGGCACTAAAATTTCTTCTTGAATTCTATGAAATGTTATCTTACAGATGAAAACACAAACTATAGGACTGTCTAATAAGGTTTTTATTGAACATGGCTGTAATTTATAAGGCAAATACAACACAGGGTGTCTGAGGAAAGGGGCACTATATGGACATTTAAATTCCACTTGGTTATAAAGTTTCTATACTAAGTATGTACATTGGACTTTTGTCATTTTGGTTTTCCCCCTTTCTCTTTTGTCGTAGGGAGTTTGCAAGTGTGGAGGGAATTGGTGCATGCTGTAAAATTCACAAAGAACCAATAAAAAGAATTTTATAAAAGAAACAGTGAATTATAGATAATATGGATTCCATTACCAAAAGATATGATACATAATTCTTATCTTGATGTCATCTTGGTTACATTTAAATTCTTAAACTGTGCAAATAAATGTCAGTTATAATGGGTAAAGAAACTCACTTCATATATGATGCATGTGGTTTAATAGTAGAAAAGGACAGCCAGACATGGTGGCTTTCACCCATAATGCCAGCTCTGAAGAAGCAGAGGCAAGTGGGATCATAAGTTCTAGGCCAGCTGAAGAGAAAAAGACCCAAAAATGAGAAAATGCCAAAGCTATATTTTTTAAACATTAATGAAATAGCGTATAAGTTAATAGCATAAAATTTAGACTTCAGAGCAAAGGAAATGACTAGGGATAAAGTAGAATATTACATAATAACAGAAGACCTCGTAATTTAAATATTTATCTGCCTAACAGCACAGTTTCAAAATCCCAGAAATGAAAACAGGCAGAATTGAAAGGAGAGAGAGATAATCCACAATTATACTTGGCAAGTGTGACATTCCTTCTATAATGAGAGAAACATTAGGCATAAAATCAGCAAGCATATAAAAGAAGTGACAACCATTTGGGTGTAGCTGATATTTATAGAGCACCCAACAATGATACTAGCCCCATTCTTTTCAGGTACACAGGGAACATTCAACAAGACATCATATTTTTGGTCACAAAACAAACTAATAAACTTAAAGAATTGATGTTACAACTTACATTATTGATTTTTTTGTTTGTTTGTGAGTTTTTTGTTTGTTTATTTTTTGGTTTTTCGAGACAGAGTTTCTCTGTGTCACCTTGGCTGTCCTGGACTGCCTTTGTGGACCAGGCTGGCCTTGAGCTCACAGCTATCCGCCTGCCTGTGTCTCCCTAATGCTGGGATTAAAGGTGTGCACCTCCATGCCCAGCCTACAAATTACATTCTTAAAAATAAATTTAACTATAGAGGAATAAAACAAAATCAGTGAAGTAGAGATAATAAAGTACGGTTTATAGAAGACTTTATTCACCAAGGACATACACAATGAACAAAATAAAAATAAGTAAGCTAGTATAGTAATGCGTAAAGAATGGGTGATATGGGCTGGAGAGATGGCTCAGCGGGTTAAGAGCACTGGCTGTCTTCCAGAGGTCCTGAATTCAATTCCCAGCAACTGCATGGTGGCTCACAACCATCTATAATGTGATTTGGCGCCCTCTTCTGGCCTGCAGGAATACATACAGGCAGAGCACCTATACATAATAATAAATAAATCTAAAAAAAATGGGTGATAGTATTGGTTATTATTAATAGAAAAGAGAATAAGTATCTATCTTAAAAAACAGAAAAAGAAAAGCAAAGTAAAGCCAAAGCAAGCAGAAGGAAATTAGTAGAACAAAAAAGGCTAAATCAGTGGCACTGAAAACAGGATACGGGGCCTCGAAATGTTTGAATAGTTGAGACTATTGGCTGCTCTTCTAGAGGACCTGGGTTCAATTCCCAGCACCTACATGACAGCTCACAACTGTCTGTCTCAAGTTCTGGAGGATTCAACACCCTCACACAGACATACATTGCAGGCAAATCACCAATGCACACGAAATAAAAATAAAATAAATATAAAAAATAAAATAAATGCAGAAAATTAGTGAAGCTGAAGTTTGACTATTTAAAAGAGCAATAATGATAAGTCTTTAATAAGACTTGTAGGCATAAAAAGTCAATACAAGTGATCAATATTGGTAGTGCTAGACTCTGACTTTAAGAGAATGTCACATATTTGAGGACTTAGGGATAATGAACCAGTTCCTTTAAAAAGCACATTCTTCTGAAACATATAGTCTGGTATTAACATCTATTTAAAGACTTGAAGGAACAAAGCTAAAAGAAAGTTAGGAGCATCAATACACAACTTGAATAGTTAAAACAAAGCTACCATAATCAAGTTAGTGTAGAATTGGCAAAGTGAGAGACACCTATACTGAGAAAGAAAATATGAAACAAACTCATCCAGCCAGGCACTGTAGCTCTTCCTTGTTGTCCTAGCCTACAGGAGACTGAGACTGGAGGATTGCTGGCAATTCTAGGTCGGCTACCTTCTAAATGTGAGACCCACTTTAGCTATATGAGACCCTTTCTCAAACAAAGAAAAGCCAGGCATTGTGTGTTACACATCTTTAATTCCAGCAATTGAGAGGTAGAGGCCAGAGACCCTGTCTCAAAAAGAAGAAGGAAAAAAAAAAAAAGGAAGAAAGGAAGAAGAAAAAAAACTTTTTAAAAAATGTCTCTTTTAATCAAGCTGGTTCCCTAAACCAGCACTTTGCAAGGGCAAGGCCAGATGCAGCTTTTGGTCCAAGAACCTGCAGACTTTAAGGTACGGATGCAGTGTCTCCGCATCGCACCCTCGATGGAAATTAAAGTTGATAGTGGTCAGAAAGTTATTGTAATATTTTTGTCCCAGTTTCTAACTGAAGATTTTCTAGAAAATCCAAGTCTAGCTAGTGTGTCAATTGGCAGTAAAGTTCAGTGGGAAGCATACAATCTTTATTGCTTAACAGAGAATTCTTCCTGAGCCAACTCATAAAAGCCTTAGGAAAAGTGAGCAAAAGTATCCCAGTAGCCACACCTTGACTGATGTTACAGTTCTTGATGACTTTCTGGGTAAAAACATAGACAAGGGTAACCACATGAAGCTGGATGGCAGTAGTGCATACAGATTCATCGAGACAAAGGCCAGGCAGCCAAAAGCACAACTCACACTTAGAACACTTCCTGTTGTCTCTAAGGAGCTCACTGGCAGGGATGTTCATTATTTTGAATTTATAGTTTCATAAAAGCTAGCCCAAATATAGCCTTTAAAATATTTTTTCAACACACTTAATTATATCTTTTCTACATAAAACCTCTGTATCAGCAGGGGAGATAGTCCAGTCTTTACAGTGCTAGTGTTGCAAGCAAAAGGACACTAGTTCAGTTCTGAGAAACTGCATTTCAAAAGCCGGGTCTGGTGACACCCATTTGTAATCCTTGTACTAGAAGACAGAGGTAGGTGGACCCTTGGTCAGCCTTATCTGCATGGTGAACCCCAGATTCAATGAAGAGTGTTGTCTCAAAACAAAAACAAAAACACAAAAACCCAAGCTGAATGGCACCTGAGGAACAATGCCAGAGGTTGCCCTGGTTTTACAAGATAAGTCTGTGAACTCCTGTTACGGAGGCTAGGTGAACATGGTGTCTTTTCAAAGGTTAGGGGTACCTGTGGGTCTTTGAGATGGCATCCAAGGTAACTTTGGCGTAGTTACCAAGGGTGGCATTGCAGCCCCTGGATGAAGTGTAGCAGTTATCAATACTAGCCACTATTAGCAGCTTCTTGAGCACAGAAGCAGAGATGGTGCCAAGGTCACTGGATGCAGTGGTAAGGTTTAAAAACACAGAAATGGCCCTGTTTCTTTACACGGGGCAATGAAGAGCTTGACTGGATGATGGCCACCTTCCCCCAGGCAGCAATGATAGCATGGCGACAAAGGCTTTGAACCTGGTCTGCTGGCTGAATGTTTCCACTGCGTCTACGGTAGAGTGCTGTTCAAAACTTCACACTTAAGAGACAACCCTACGGAAAATTCATTCACAGGGCCAGTGGAGTAGTGGTTGTTACAGGTTAGAGAATGGCATGACTGCAAAGGAGTTGCAGGATGCAGTCTGGGGGGTAGTGGAACTATTTTGTGGTTTGGTTGTGGTGAGGGTTGAGTATTAACAATAATTGAACTGTATGTACCCTGTTTAGTCAGTTCTACAGAGCAGTGATTTAAGATGAAAGAAAATCAAGCTTCCTTATGATAAGATAAAATTGAGCTTTTGATTCTATGGGGACATGGAGCAAAAGGTGTTCTCTTTTTATGCTCATTAAGTGGGGTGAATTAAGCTTCTAGTATTGAGGTTCCCTGAGAGATGTGCCAGAGATGCCACACTAAAAACAAGGTATACTTCAGTAGATGTTACACTGCTTGCCCCTACTCGGCTTTTTGTCCAGAAGTCTACCCCAAAAAGAAAGTGTCCAACTGTGAAAAATATCTTCCAGTAAACAAAATACTCTCATTCATAAAGGAAGCCCAAATCATACCTCTGTGCCCCCCCTCCCCAATAACAAAATGGTCTTTCCACAAGCCTAGCTTGGAAAAAAATGGATGGAATAGAGTTGGATTACATGGGATTAGCCCACTCAGGCAAGTTCTAAACATTCAGATAAGAACGGAAAGCTTTAAACTCAGTGTGATGCACAGAGAAGTCTAGAATTTTGGATCGGTGTGGATTTTGTCAATCATGATGCTTGTTAAGCTCTGCATTCTTGTGTGTAATCTGAGCACCTGTTTTTATCATCCCTACTCCTCTCTTATTTATTGAGATGGAGCATGGTTAATATCGTAGGTAACACAAGGGAGTTTACATCCTGATTTGTTTATATCACAGTAGCCAGGACTCTGAAAGCCTTTCAAACATTCCTTCTCATTGGTTAAGGGTGATCATTTCAAAACAAACAGACCACATAAAAAGAGCAGAGTTTCTAAATTTTTGTAATAATAATTGAAAATGTAAATTAGTTTCAATCAAGTTGCTTTTGTTCTCCTGGTTGAAAATTACTGGTTAAGGTTATTTTACATTCACAAATGTTAAACAGTGTATCTGCGCAAGGTGAAATAGATTACAGTGGAGTCATATCAGTGGGTGGGACCTCCTATGGCCTTGCAGATGACTGAAGGTTCAAACTGCTGCCAACAGCTCCTGCTGAAGGCCTACCCACCTATGCTAGCTCTAAAGAAGAGCAATATTGCTGTAAAGATGTTTTCTTTTCATTTAATTTCATAAGGGTTGTAATCGTACATCATTTCATATTGGGCATAGCAAATTTATATCCTAACCTTCAGCTGATGATGTAGCAATTCACCCTTCCCATTTATTCAAAGTTAACTGGCCTGTTTAGAGATCATCCTTTATGTACTCTGTAGCATTTATTGATTATTAGCTTTTATTTTTTTCATTTTGGTTTTTTAGTGACAGGGTGTCATTTCTGACTTGCTGCTGTAATGAATGAGTGATGACATTTAACTTCTGATTCTCCTGCTCCACCTTCCAAGTTCTGAGATTATAGAAATAGTCAGGACATCTGATTGCATTCCATGGTGTTTATACTAACATTAAAAGTGAGTGGCTGGACATGGTATCACATACCTGCAAGCTCACATTTATGTTGCAGAGGCAAGCGGTTCGTGAGTTTGAGGCCAGCCTGGACTATAAACAAGAGCCTATCTCCTAACACAAAACAGGAGGTGAGGGGGTCGAAGCACCTTTCTCTGGATGAGACTCCAGACCCTATTAGAAGGCATCTCTGGAGTATTTTTGCTTTTATCTGTTTTACTTACGATGCTGTTCTATTAAAGTTCATCCTCAAAAATGGGGGAAGGTACTTTTTAAAAAGGTTTAGCAGTCACTTACCTGAACAAATGACATTCACAGATGAGAACCCAGCTTTAAACCTGGTATTTGAACCTCTTGTCCAGCGCAACTTTTTAATGCTGGAAAGTCAACCCAGCATCTTGGGCATACTAAGCACCTGCTTTATGATTGTGTTTCATTCCTAGCCTCTTTAAAACATTTTTACACTCACTAACAGCAACATTTCTCCTGCTTTCTTTTTTCAGCATTGTGATAGTACTTACTGAATAATTACTAAATGCCAGTGCTATAATATTTTAAGGAAACAAGGACTATTGACTTTTCTACTTTTCTGGAAGAAAATGGGCAAAGCAATGAAGTGTCCTAAGGCAGAAAGGGGAAAGCAAATATGAATTATGTCTTGGAATTATCAAATGCCCCAGTCCGTATATTCAAGAGGGTAATGACTAATATGCGAGACCGTCAAGTGAGATACATTTTGCGAGAAAGCAGTCTTCTAGCACTTAGATTCACACTCTGCTATTGTGCTTGTCAATACCTAATTCCAACCAGGGAAAGTGCAGAAGAGGCAGGAAACTTTTGTCTTTTGTTTTTAAAATATTCTTCTCTCATAGAATACGCCCTTGCCTCAGCCCCCTCCATTCCTTCCGCTTGCTCCCACCTTCCCTCTTCCCTAGATCCACTACTCTGTTTCCCTTCAGAAAAGAGCAGGCCTCCAAGAAACAACCAAATACAATAAGACAAGACAAAGACCCTCATATTGAGGCTGCACAAGGCAACCTAGTAGGAGGAAAAGAATCCCAAGAGCAGGCAAAGTGTAGCCTCCCAAGAAATCAGAACTTTTAACAGTGGGGTGAGATCTTAAGTCTGTTGAGGCTGGAATTAAGAACTTAGTCTGAGCCAGCGGTGGTGACGCGGGCCTTTAATCCCAGCACTCGGGAGGCAGAGGCACGTAGATCGCTGTGAGTTTGAGGCCAGCCTGGTCTACAAAGTGAGTTCAGGACAGCCAAGGCTACAAATCCAAAACCAAAAAACAAAGAACGTAGTCTGCCCGGGAGAACTATCTTACTATTGGATTAGGAGAACACAGAAGGCAGGAATATTAACTTGCTGAGGATCACATACCTAGTAAACATCAGAGGTGAGATTCAAACTCAATCTGGCACAGTTTGAGATATTAGTAACGATACTTAGCCCTGCCGTATTGCACATGCCTGTGTTAAGTAGTATGGAATGCCTTGGCTTAGCTTAATTCTTATTTTATTTCTTAAGCATTGTATGCCCATGGCATCCTGAGTCTCTCTGTACCAGAGTTTTTGAGAACCCTGAGTTTGTGTTTATGATTAAATCCCTATCCTTGACTATACTACAGTACAGTAACAAGGCTGACAAACTGTGAAGAAATTAGGAGCAAAGAAGTATTTTTTGTCCAGATATAGCCTGTAGGAGAAATAAAAGTTATGTCAGATTATTTCCTTACCTTAACTGGTACTGAAATATCAACTACCATTTTTTGTCAACATTTGCTTGCAGCATTGTTGACTTATTTTATTTGACTTTGAGTCCTACATAAAAAGTTTGCCAAATTTTTAAAAAGTCTTGGAAATGCCAGTTTGGTTTATTTCAGGAAACTTCCCAAGGGTAAGTGTTTATAGCTTAGCATTTGCTATATTCCAGGTGCTACATTGAGCGTTTCCCAATATTACTCACCCCCTCATAACAGGGCCTTGTGGAACTGTTCCCACCCCCACTTATATTTCCAAATGAGAGCCTACTTGGCCTCTAGGAGCCTCTGTATTTTTATTTGTAAAATCAACAAAAGCAAAGCCACTTGATGTTCTTATAGCAATTTCTAAATCCAAATGAAAACATTTTCAAGTATATACTTAAAGACTAACGTGTTCAGTTAGTAAAGTTTACTTCAGAGAGCTCAAATTCTTACTTCTCTCCAATCAGGAGTAGAATTTCTTTTGTTTTTATTTATTCATTAGCATATATTGGCTATATGTAATGTGTTCAGTTATAACATTTTCATGCTTGTATATAGTATATTAGAACCACATTTTCCACTTTTTAAAAATTTATCTATGGAGCTTAGACTCACACCTCTGTCATGCATGTGGAGGTCAAAGGACAACTTTGCTATTCCTGTGGGTTTCTTGGCTCAGATTCTGGCCAGCAGGCTTGCATGACACATGTTTTAGTTGTGGAGCCACCTTGCTGGCCCATGCTTTTAATCTTTAATAGTTGTCTTAATATGTAGCCTTGAGCTTGCCATCCTTTTGGGATTACAGTCATGCACCGCTGTACTCACTTTTGAGGCAAAAATTTTAGAGGTGCCTTTGAGAATTAATATAAACAGAACTTGCAAGGTTAAATAGGAGAATTAGAGATTGAGTCTCCAGTGTGTAATGGTACACATTGGAAAGTTTTTCTTCTACTTGGTATGGTCAGTTTCTCATCCAGCCTCTGCCTCAAGCCCCAAGCCAGTAGTCCCTTTTGTAGTCTAATGATTAAACTGGCTGTGCTCTGAATGTGACGTCATGATAATCCTTTCTGCTTGAAGGAGGGTACCGGGTAGAGATGGATACATGACCTCTGGCAACAAACCAAGTATTTCAGATAGAAAACTGGCCACAAAAAAGCTAACTAATTGGGAAAATGACTAGTAGTTGGAATTGCATGAATAAAATACTATCTTGTCATCCTGAACTTCTTTAAGTCCTTTTAACATAGTATAGATTAATAAATATAAAGCATTGGAAAATTTCTGTTGACTTTAAATTATATTTATATATGGACTTTATCTCATCCAAACTAGACCCACATCTTGTGCCAAGGTATGAGATTCTATTTGGCCATAAAATGGCTGTGGCTTTCTTTTTTTTTTTAATTAATTTATTGAGACAATCTCAGTTGTTATCCCATCACTTGTATCTTCCCATTCCTCCCTCCCTCCAGCTTTCCCCCTACTCCCCTCACCTATGTCCGTGAGCAAGGAGGACTTCCTCCCCCACTACGTGATCATAGGCTATAAGTCTCATCTTAGTAGCCTACTTATTCTTTCTCTAAGTGCTACCAGGCCTCCCCACCAAGGGGAAATGGTCAAATATGGGGCACCAGAGTTTATGTCAAAGTCAGTCCCCACTCTCCACATAACTGTGGAGAATGTCCTGTCCATTGGCTAGATCAGAGTACAGGTTCGTTGCTTACTGCTTGTATTGTCCTTGGTTGGTGCAGTTTGAGCAGAACGCCCCTCCCACAAGTGGGCCCAGATCCACCCATCATGATGTTCTTCTTGTAGGTTTCTAGGACTCTCTGGATCTTTCTATTTCCCCATTCTCCTATATTTCTCTTACCTAGAGTCCCAATAGGATGCCCTCACATCTATCCCAATCTCCTGTTAAGTGAAGACTTTCATGGGACATGCCTTTTGGGCTAGTGTCCAATTATAAGTGAGTATATACCATGTGAGTCTTTCTGCTTCTGGGTTAACTCACTCAGTATGATCGTTTATAGTTCCATCCATTTGTCCACCAATTTCAGGATTTCCTTATTTTTAATAGCTGAGTGATATTCCATGGTGTAAATGTACCACAGTTTTTTTTATCCATTCTTCAACTGAGGGGCATTTAGGCTGTTTCCAGGTTCTGACTATTATGAACATGGTTGAGCATATGTCCTTGTTGTGTGGTGGAGTGTCTTCTGGGTATATACCAAGGAGTGGAATAGCTGGGTCTTGAGGAAGCCCTATTCCCATTTTTCTGAGAAAGCGCCAGATAGATTTCCAAAGTGGTTGTACAAGTTTGCATTCCCACCAGCAATGAAAGAGTGTTCCTCTTTCTCCACATCGTTGCCAGCATGCGGTGTCACTTGAATTTTTTATCTTAGCTATTCTGATGGTTGTAAGATGGAATCTCAGAGCTGTTTTGATTTGCATTTCTCTGATGACTAAAGACGTTGAACATTTCTTTAAGTGTTTGTCTGCCATTCGATATTCCTCTGTTGAGAATTCTCTGTTTAGTTCTGAGCCCCATTTCTCAATTGGGTTATTTGGTTTGATGGTGTTTAATTTCTTGAGTTCTTTATATATTTTTGATATTAGACCTTTGTCAGATGTAAGGTTGGTAAAGATCTTTTCCCAGTCTGTGGGCTGTCACTTTGTTCTTTTGACAGTGTCTCCTGCCTTACAGAAGCTTCTCAGCCTCATGAGGTCCCGTTTATTAATTGTTGACCTTAAGGCCTGGGCTGTTGGTGTTCTGTTCAGGAAGTTGTCTCCTGTGCCAGTGTGTTCCAGGCTTTTCCCCACTTTTTTTCCAACCAATTTACATTCTCTGGTTTTATGTTGAGGTCTTTAATCCACTTGGACTTGAGTTTTGTGCATGGTAATAAATATGAGTCTAATTGTATTTTTCTACATGTAGACATCCAGTTAGACCAACACCATTTGTTGAAGATGCTGTCCTTTTTCTATTGAATAGATTTGGCTTCTTTGTCAAAAATCAAGTGACCATATGTATGTGGATTCATTTCTGGGTCTTTGATTCGATTTCATTGATCAACCAGCCTATTGCTGAGCCAGTACCATGTTGTTCTGATTACTGCTGTGGCTTTCTTAAGTCTAGCTACGAATAGTCATTTCCATTTTGAGTCTACCAATTTTTTAAAAAGATTTTCAAAATTGACTAGAATGACACTGTTCTTGGTCAGATTTGGGATCATTAACATATAATATCACCAGTTGCTTCTGTTTTTTCCTAGTTTTTATAAAGATCGAATGCATTGTAAAGCATCACATACTATAAGTTAAAGGAACATAAAATTTTTATCCTAAGTAAATTGAAGAGTCATTTACTTAGTTAATTGAATTTACTTCGTTGTTGGCCGTGTTGGTGAACTAATTATCAGGACTTTAAAATACCCTATGAGCATATACAGGGGGAGGTAATCCCCCTCAGGAACAGTCATAGGGGAGGGGAATAAGGGGAAAATGGGGGGGGGGGAGGAATGGGAGGATACAAGGGATGGGATAAACATTGAGATGTAACAAGAATAAATTAATTTTAAAAATTAAAAAAAATAAATAAAATGAATATGGCCGTCAGGAACTTCTCAGTATAGTATTAGAACCAAATCATGCATAATTCTGTTAAGATTTAAGGGTAATGCATGCTATTCATAAGTTATAAAAGCTAAGTGCAATTGTGTGTACCTGTAAATCCCCACTCTTCAAGAGGCTGATAAAGGATTGCAAGCCTGACCTACATGTAGCATATCCCAAGCCAGTCTGGTCTATAAAGTGAGATCATGTCTCAAATAACAACAAAATAGTATAGGAAGAGAATGCCAGCCGGTAAAATTTGAATAGACATATATTTAAGTCTGATACAGTGTTATAGACAATGCACCTGTGAAACTGTATAAAGGCACTTGCCATCAAGCCTGATGAACCGAGGCTTCACATGGTGGAGAGAACTGACTTTTACCTATCTGTCCTCTGACCTTTATGCAAGTAGTGTGGCATTTGCAAACAAGAGAATGTGATAAGACAATAAAAACATGCGCTCACACTGGACTCAAACTTATACTATTCATTTTTAAAAGATAGGGTCTCTCTCTGTATGTTGCCCTGGCTGTCCTTGAACTCACTATGTAGACCAGCCTGACTTTGAATTCATAGAGATCCTCCACTTGCCTCTGCCTTCTGGATGCTGGGATTAATGGTATATGCCACCACTCCTGGCTCAGGTCATACAGTCTTAAACTGTTGCCTTCTGGTTCTCTGATGTAGTCCTAACATCTGTAACAGGGCTCGGTGTGCCATCAGTTAGTTAAATAAACACTTGGATGATGCTAGCCTCATCATCCCAGATCTCAGATCAACCATGATCACCTTGTCCCATTGTACCATCTGAAGCAAACTTGTTTTGAGATGTTTCTTAACCCAGAATTCACCTTAACTTGTAGGTAGTCAGAGTAATTGGTTATATTTTCATCTTATTCCAATTTATTTATAGTAGCTATGCATGTTTATTTTAGGAACTGTTGCTATTTACTTATCAAAATAACTTTGGTTTACTCATCAAAGATACTGGAAAGATGACCAAACCATTCTAGATGTCAATTTTGCAATTTTTTTGTGGATGGAGGTCGGAAAGGAAATTTTGGTATCCTAATGAAAGGGAGATATTTGATCAGTTGTGCCAAGAATGGACCAATGTCTCTGCAAATAAGAAAATAACCGAGTTATAATTTCTTGTCTAGCTTATAACTAAAAAGACATTCTACAAACTACTCAACCAAAGGAACCACATTCCAAATAAGATTTCATATAGAACTGTTATCTGTAAGACAGATAAAAGATACTCTTAACAATATAGATGTCTGTTTTAACTTCATGACATCTTTTTCAATTCCATCAGAGGGCAAGCTAGTTAATATTGTTGAAGTCAAATGTCTTAAATTTGATATACAGCATATGTGAACATACCATTAAATTTTTATTGAATATGTATTTTAATAAATAAAATTTAAAACTAAGCATTTGGAAAAGTCTCTGAGGCATACAAATAGAAGCTAGTTCAATAGCACTAACCTAGCCTGACCAATGTGTTACTAGAGTCCCATTCTGTCTTGACAGGTTACTTCTTATTGTCATATTGATATATCTGATGTCAACTGACTACATCAGTAGTTCTAGCTTAAACACAAATAAGTTTTATACCATCTTAATTGATTTAGGAAACCAAGGTGATGACTTTTGAATCTTTTTTTTTTTTTACATTTAAAATGTTTTTTTTTTAATTTTTTACTAATTTATTCTTGTTACATCTCAATGGTTATCCCAACCCTTGTATCCTCCCATTCTTCCCTCCCTCCAATTTTCCCCTTATTCCCCTCCCCTATGACTGTTCCTGAGGGGGATTTCCTCCCCCTGTATATGCTCATAGGGTATCAAGTCTCTTCTTGGTAGCCTGCTATCCTTCCTCTGAGTGCCACCAGGTCTCCCCATCCAGGGGACGTGGTCAAATATGAAGCACCAGAGTACGTGTGAAAGTCAGACTCCACTCTCCACTCAACTATGGAGAATGTTCTGCCCATTGGCTAGATCTGGGAGGTCGACTTTTGAATCTTAATTTCTATCCTTTGTTTTCTTCCAATTTGAACTTTATATTTAAATTTTTGCTGTATTACTGATACATCTTTACATGTAAGAGAGAGGACAGATTCAAATATTTTTAAATGTATAAGGTTAATCTAGAATCCAAACATTGCAAAAGAAAACCCTTTGAGTAGAAGACAGTAAATCCAAGAGAAAGCCCTAGAATTGTCATCCATCCCACTAAAGATACGATGGCCAATATTTGGTTATTTTGACATCTGTGATATTGAAGCCAGCTCTGTCTCTCAGATGGAAATTGCCATGTACAGAATGACTTGAGAGAAAATGGTGTACATTCTATATAATCTTCTAACAGCCGAATGCGACCAGTGACACTTCCCTAAAAAAATAAATAAATAAATTACCCGAAATTTGCAGCACATTCATATTCAATTTCATCACAGCAGATGCTCATTAGTATGTTGTTATTAATTGGTATTCACTTTAGGTTTTGTTTAAAATGAAGATAATAATTAGGTTTTAATTACTGCATCATTCATGGGGGGGTTGTCTGTGGGGAGAGGGAAAGAAATGCCTCTTAAAGCACTGAAATACTTCCTAATGCTTATTCAGCAACGTGTACTGCCAAAGACTTTGAAAAAAAATCATCTTTACAAAAAATAGCATATTGAAATGAAGAAATTACTGTATTTTTTGAAGCCTGTCGTTAACCAAGAACTTGCCGTACATTGTCTATTCGATGGACATACTGAATCATGATAATGTGTGCCACCATTCTTTCTAATCAAATTACCAAAAAGACTTCTTAGAAAAGGAACCCTCACAAGCGGCTGATTAATGAAGTGGCGGCAATGTTTTGTATTAGAACTAATTGAAGTAATCCAAATAAGTTATTTCTGTAGCCTATGGAAATAATTTCTTTTGCAAAGAAGTACAGTAATGTTGGCACATAAGTGTTTTTTTTTTTATCCTCTGTTGTTCCATATTTGCAAAATAGCTAAGTTAATGTAGATTTTTGCAAATAAAATGGATAGGAAACTAATTTGAGTGGCAAGAAAAACAAGAAAGCTTATCTCAACCTTTTTTTAGTCAAGACTGATAACTGAAAGCTATGTGCCAATTGGACAGATTCTAAAGGCAAATCTCAGTAGAACTATATGAACTACAGTTTTTAGTGCAGTCATGAAAGGGGGCATTTAGAGTTTAAAGATTCTTTAGATAAAACCTTCTGGGGCATTTATAGTGGGCATGGACTATTGGAATCTATATTTAAACCTTCCAGAAATTGACAGTCTAATTCATATATCCAGTAAGTACTGGGTACTTGCTGTATATATCTTGTTACTTTTAAACATTCCTGAGTAAGGCTATTAGCCCATTTTACAGATGAAGGAACTGAGGTGTGAGTAAGCACTTTGTTCAAGGCTACCCTTGTGATCATTTATGCCCATTTCTGTGAAGTGCTATAACTGCATTTTAAGCCATATTTGGATCCCATACATCCCTTGATCTGTGGGTATACATCCAAGAAACATTAAAGCTGATTCGAATGATTATTATTGTTATAGCATTAAGCAATACGTTGAACTGGGAATAAGCAGTGCAGGACAGGTGGGGAGTCTTTTCCTTTCATGGTCATTGGAGACCAGCAGCAACCAGGCAACAGCAGAATAGAAGGGGAATACACCTGATAGCTGGCTTCAGAAGCTCACATCTTAGCCATAAGGGCTAAGTGAAAACTTATATGGGCCATGAGCTATGGGTCAGAGGGAGGGACAGAGTGAGCTATGGGGTTTCGGAGAGGCAGCTAAGTCTGTCGAGTAGAAAGTGAGCAAACCCACCATGGAGACATAAAGTACTTTCCATCCCCCTTCATTTGGCTTTAATTTTTATTACTTTTTCTTTTTAATTGGAGGCTTCATGATAATGACACATGTATGGAAACCAGAGCACACCTTGTATGGCAGTCAGTTCTCTCTTTCTACTCACCAGAAGAGGGCATTAGATCCTATTATAGATGGTTGTGAGTCACCATGCGGTTGCTGATAATTGAACTCAGAGCCTCTGGAAGAGCAGTCGGTGCTTTTAACTGCTGGGCCATCTCTTCAGCCCAGCATCGCCATTCTTAATCCCTTCCCAAAAAAAGAAGGTACCTTCCAATACCTGTTATACATAGAATGGAAGAATTGATTGTGGACTGTTTCACAGCAATTAAAATAAAACTACAGTTAAACAAAATAAACAGGGATGAATCAAATCTCACAGAGGAAGAAAAACATAAAAGAGTTATGAACTGTTTGATTCCAGACACATACAATTTTTTAAAGCTAATCTGTTGTAAAATTGAGAAATATATGGGCAAAACCCAAGAGCTATTCTATTTCTCTGGACTGTGTCACAGAAAGATGTTCACTTTC
>NC_067169.1:44689753-44757253 GCF_903995435.1 Acomys russatus | reverse complement strand
GCGTCCTTGGATATAATACTTTCCCATAGAGGTGCCCTTCAGAAATAATAGTGCCTTTTCCCTCTCCAGAGACTAGTCACATGTCATTCTGTGGGTGCCACTTGGCCCAGCTTGGCCATTGAATGGTGAAGCAATTCTATCAGGCTCAGCAGAGCCACTCTATAAGTTTCTATGTAAGTGAGGTATGTGTGCATCCTTACTGATGCTGAACCTAGTACATACAGGTGCTCACTCAACGTCGGGTAAATAGTATGTTATTCTAAGACAGCAAGAGAGAATTGCTGATGTGTTTTGTCATTTGAGCTTGCTTCTTATTTCGTAAGTTGTAAGGGTCTGATTTTTATTAGTTATTTTTATTTTTTATTTTTTGGCCCTGGTGAGAGCCCCTGCTCATTGTTCTCCAGGTATCTAGCCCCACAGAGGCATGGGAAGAATATTTCTAGAACAGGTGGCTTAAAGTAAGTCGAATTGCATTTGAATGCCATCACTAAATAATTCTCACAGTACTTGTTCAATTCAGCGTCTGTGTCTTTCCCTTCTCACAGGGTGAGACACAGTTGCTTAAGAGGACATACACAGTGTCTCTAAACCCAGGAACACTAGCATTCAGCGTATGTTGCTGAATAATAGGTTAAGGGTATAGACACAGTTCCTATGCCTTGTTAAGTTAGAATTTGCTACTGTTTTGACATGGGTGGGATGGAAATCCTTCATTATTTCATTGCGCATGCTACTTCTCAGATATCATCTGTTGCCTACTTCAGAGAAGCGCAGAGCAGGTGGTCTGCTTAACTTCCAACATTGTGCCTATGAGCCATTTGTTGGCAACGGCAATGCATTGCCACCATGAGTCAGAAAATTGGGCTTATAGTATAGCAATATATGTTAAACAGTTTTCCAGAAATTGTTTAACTTCCTGCTAGCGTGGACAGGTCCCAGTTAGGAAGCACAGTACCACTTTTCCCAATTAACAGTGCAAATTGTCACGGGTGCATAGGAATTTGCAATTTGACAAAATCAGTTTTTTGACAGCAGGGGTAATCAGTCTGCAGCTTCGCAAGTAGTAATCTGTGATCGAAGTGGCAGGATTTATTCTGAATTGTGAAAGGTGCGTGTGTTATGTGAGGGGGACAAACCATTAGTATGATCCTCTCCTTCTTCACCCCCTTTCTTTACAAAATGTTGCTTGATGTGGAAGTTGAAATGAGAGAATACACTCGGCTGAGAGTGATCTCCCTCCCCCCCCTCATAGTAGTATTCATTTATTTTCTGTTATATTGCAGTATTCTGACAAGTCCCTGTACACCCAGCTGTGCTTTTACCGGTACATTTTTGATGCGGACTGTGCATTGGAGAAACTTACTGAACATGAGAAAGGTACGTTAAAATACTGTAATTACCTTTGAGTTTAAAGTGGAAATTTGCATCATAAAAGCCAGACCTACTGTGTCAGGCTGTTCACACAGCATCACATTGCTGTCTCAGAAGCAGACTATAGGGGCCTATGTGAACACAGGGATCCCCTACATGAGGGGCGGTGACATAGGAATCCCCGGCTTTAGCCCCCACAGCCTGGGTCACATTGTTCTCTATTAAAGCAAGCTTTTGGGGGAGGAACGGTACAAAAAGGACTCTTTAAATGCTATATTTTGAAAATGCTATTTTCTATAGAGTTTAGTAATTGTAATAAAGTAAGCATAGGCAACGTGATCATTGGGCCTACAAAAACTAGATATTACCACAAAAAAATAGACCTGGAGTGTGTCTCCGCTGTTCACTAAAAGCCTAGGTTCGTTTTGAAAGAGAGGAGTGGGGTGGAGTTCTTTTATTGACTCCATCCTAAGAGAATGTATAGGTGCCTCAACCCATATGATCAGATGCTGCCTGGAGTCCTGTGCACCCGGCATTTCCTTATACAAGACTTGCAGGCACTGTGGGACATAATGGGTCTGGGAAAAGCTTTGTTACATAACTTAAAGTATTTGAAAATGTCATGACAAGTGCATGTTTTTTTTCCTACCTGAAAATCACATTGACAACTTTTCTATTACCTGTAAAAAATAAAAAAGGCAAATTTACACATTTTTCTTATTAGTTACCTACAGAGTGTTTATGTTGTTTGTCAGTGAATATCAATTCAAGGCTTTGTTGCTCGGTATTAAGGCTGGAGGCAACCTCAACAGCATACCCCCCCCCCAAAAAAACCTACAAATATGGCTGGATTTTTCACATAAGAATTCGTGTGCTGCCCTTGATTTGGTCTGAATGTTTTCTACCCTAGTCATGAGTGACTTCACCTTTTCTGCCTACAAGAAATGCTAGAATTATTTTTTCCTTTCTTGAGACCAGGTTTCTCTGTGTAGCCTTGGCTGTCCTGGACTCACTTTGTAGACCAGGCTGACCTTGAACTCATCTGCCTTTGCCTTCCAGAATGCTGGGATTTACAGGCGTGTGCCACCACGCCCAGCTTATAAATTATTTTTAGTCCCTGAATTCCTTCATTTATCCTTGGAAAGAAAACATTTTTTACAACTAAAATTCCTTCTGCCCACTAATAAGTAGGCTTGATAACATTCATTAATGGCTACTATGTAGCCTATATTTACTTCTGATATCATTTTTTCTTTATTAAACTTTTTTATCTTTTACATATGCATTTATATTATTACTCTTATATACAAATAAATTACTTAAGCAAGAAGAACCATGACACAATCAGGAATTATATAAATGTTACATTCTTAGTGTTTTGGCTATTTGTATTTGGCAGCCTTGAAGAAAACATCTTTCCTATCTTGGCTAGTCTAAAATTCTGAATGTAAATCAGTATCTATCATATCTCCTCATTATCAACTTAAAACATCTATCTAGACTTAAAAACATCTTAATCCCTAAACAACTAAGCTTCCTTGTAAAACTAAGTTACCTGGTCTTCAACCTCATCAGAGACTTTAGAAGGAATAAACTTGATTACCTGAGTATGCCAGGAGTGCAGGTTAGCAGCTTTCCAAATGAGAATATGACAAAGACAGTTTGCTACCTGAACAGTCACCCAAAACTCTCTATAATGTTGGAGCATCTTCTTCAGCCTTCTGGCCCAATATATCTGACAGACATATTTGTGAGGCAAGAACTATTGAGGGCTTGCTTACCCTGTCTTGGCAGAGTTTGGCCATCGACTCTGCCTGCATCCAAGCTTGCCCTTTTTAAGGCAGAATTCTGTCTGTGGCAGAAACAAGGACATTTTCCCCAGTAGCTTGTTTGCCCCGTTTGAAGCCATCTCTATAGGGAGTTTCTTTGATGCTCATCATCTTCTTTGAGGTAGGCTGTGTGTTGCCAGGAGTTAAGCTGTCCCAACCTCTGATATCATTAATGTATGCTTTCCTTTTGTCCCCAAAAACTTTCCCTTTGGGGTGCTTATAAGTTGGGAAAATTGAGTTCTGATTCTCTGATGAATACACTGTTTCTCTCAGGTTTCTTATCTCTTTCTGGGTGTGTCAGCATATGAGTAGCTGCTTTCCCATAACTTCTTTGTGCGTCTAGCCACCTAGGTTATTCATTTCATGTTTTTAGACTCGATGGATACAAAATTCTTATGAACACGTTTTTTCAATTTTTGATGAGAAGCTGAGTTAATGATCAGCGGTTTCAGAAAGTCCAGTCATTATTGGAGATATAGAGACAAATGATACAGAAAGTGACTGGAGTCTTTAGCATTTTAGAAAACATCAAGAGTATACATAGCTTTGCCCAGAAACAGAGGGGATAATATGGCAAGGTTGAACAAGACTAATAGAGTAGCCACTTGGAAGCTTCTTGCTCAGCAGTAGAGGAAAGATAGTATCAAGGGCTGTATACTCAAAGTTCACTATAGGGTGTGTGTTTGTGTGTGTGTGTGTGTGTGTGTGTGTGTGTGTTTAAAATGTTTCTTAAGACAGGGACTCACTCTGTAACTCATACTGGCATACTAGCCAAGAACGTACTTTTGTAGCCCAGGCTGCCCTGGAATTTAGAGCAATCTTCTGCCTGCCTTAAGCCTCCTGGCTGCTGGGATTACAGATTTGAGCTGTCATGCCCATCTTGGAAGCTATACCTTTTAAGAAATTTCATCACATAGAATTCACCTGAAAGCCCCTGTCTAGGCTGTAGGTTTGGTGCAGTGGTTGCTGTTCCTGCCCACGCATGCGCGCATGCGCGCACACACACACACACACACACACACACACACACACACAAAACACACACAGAAAAAACATTCAGCTTGGCATGATGGCTCACATCTTAATCTCAGCACCTGGGAGTCAGAGGTAAGTGGATCTCTAGCTCAGTCTACAAAGCAAGTTCTAGGACAACCAGGGTTATATAATAGACACTGTCTCAAAACACAAAGAAAACCCCTGTTCAAAGCACCTTGACTAGATCAGGTGAATTGTTTCCAAATAAAAATAGTAAGTTTTAATCTATATGAAGAAAATTAGAAATAATATATTTACACTAGTGAGAACACTAATAAGGAGAAGTTCCCCTAAATTTATAGTAACATATATAATATTTACTTCATATTTTATGATTTGAAATTAAATTCTCTTTTAATTTGCTGGTCAAAGGATTCCTTAGCATAAAAATAAATTTTAGGCTTATTATAAAAATGAACCAGAAGGCAAATCTATTATGCAATTTGAGCCAAGGCAGACCACCAATAGATGTTACCATCAGAAGTTCTGTGAAAAATGACAGTTACAACACAGTTACATCACAGACAATACACTCTAGGTGTCATCTATCGACAAGTGCCCTATGACTGGAGTGTGAAGTATTTGCTGTAGACTCTGCTTTCCTTGCAATGCCTAGCAACATTTCTTTTGCTAAGACTGTCTTACAATTTCCATTGTAAAGCCTATACTTTAAAGGTTGTAACTGGGTGGTGGTTTTAATTTTTGTTTGAACCTCAGCACTTTGACTTGGGAGAAACACGTACAAATTATTTGAAAGAGGTTTATTTATTTTTACAGTGAAAAGTAGCTCTGTCAAAGCTTTTTTTTCTTTCTTTCTTTCTTTCTTTCTTTCTTTCTTTCTTTCTTTCTTTCTTTCTTTCTTCTTGTACTTCACTTTCAAATGAAAGTTTACAGGCCATTAGTCCATAATGTGAATTAACCCCATTTGGTATTTTCCCCTTTCCCTGAAAATGTTAAAGGATTGTTACTCACTTTGGTGAGGTGTTTACTGCATGCTCACGCTAACTACATAACATTTTCTAGTCTTATTTCTGTGGGACATTAGCATTATTGTTGGAACTGCTCCAGAATGTACACAGATGGCATAATGGAGCCAAAGGAGGCTTTAGAACACTGGGGCAATATGGGAAGTAAAAATCCATTTCCAGGATGGCAGCATAAAACGCTCATATTTGACTGCCTCAGCCTGTGGTGCTTTGGCCTAACTAGGGATAAGTGAACAGTTTGGGGGAAACCTGAATCAATTCACATCTTTACCTAGGCACTTAAATTGTCTGCTTTTAAATGCAGGAAAGAAAAAGGGTCTCTTTTCTCTGCAAAGCCGTTTTGTTGTTGTTGTTGTTGTTTATGCAGAAATCGTAAACACAACATTATGTATAGATTCTATTATGTGTTGAGTGTGAACTCTTATGTCAGCGAGAGCCAGATACTCTCTGCCCTGGATGACCTCAGAGTCTATTGGGGAAAGATAGATTCATCAGATGCTAAATATAATATTATCACCACTAACCTGATCACTTGTCTTAAGCAAAGAGAGGGAACCCTAACTGCTCTTTCAGTTCAGGTTTTAGTCTGTTGCTAGAAAGTAGTTTGTTATCGGGTACCACTTTCTCTTGCTGGATGCTTAACTATTCTTATTTTATGTCATCATTCTTAGAGGATGAAAGTTTAATGTGCTGGGAGTGCAGTATCAAAACACCACAGACCGTGTGACTTAAGCAACAGAAAAGTGCTCCTCCACAGTCTAGATTCTGAAAATCTAAGTCCAAGGGTTGGTATCCCCTGAGGCCTCTTTTTGGCTTGCAGATAGTAGTATTTCTTTGTCTTTATTGTGTGCCTAGTTCCCCCCCAACACACACGCACACACACACACACATGCACACATATTATGGCAATATGAGACAGGATTTTTCTGTGTAGCTCTGGCTGTCCTGGGACTGACTCCATAGACCAGGCTGGCCCCGAACTCCACGTACCTCTGTCTCCGTAGTGCTGGGATTAAAGGCATGCATCACCATTATAGCACCGCTGAAGTTGGATTGAGGCCCACTATGAGACCCTAGTTTTTCTTTTCTTTTTTTTGTTTTTCCATGCAGGGCTTCACTGTGTAGCCTTGATTATCCTGGACTTCCTTTGTGGACCAGGCTGGCCTTGAACTCACAGTGATCCGCCTGCCTCCTGAGTGCTGGGCTTAAAGGCGTGAGCCACCACACCTGGCTGAGGCCCTAGTTTTAGCTTAACCATTTCTTTAAAGACCCTAGCCCCAAATACAATTATAATACTTACGTATCACTTTAGGGAGATAGCATAACATGAAGTCCACTTGTACGTTTGCATTTGTCAGAATTGCAACACTAAGATTTTTGGGTCCTGTTTGAAGAAAGAAATTAAAGTTGCAGCATAGATACTTAATAGATGGTGATTTATTTTCATGTGCATAGCACCTGGTAGGACATCTGATTTCTCAATGGGTGTTCTTTTAGGCTGGTTAGACTATCTTCAGCTCACATACCACTCCCGTTTTAGTCTCTTTTTCACAAAGGGTTGTGGGCAGCTTCCTGTTCCACAACCTAAGTTGCACCTGTAAAGATTGCTGTGTTCTTGGATCCTCAACCAGATGACACCTCGCATTCACTTCTTTTTTTAGTGTCTTTTCCTTTATCAGGCCCTTAGCTTGCCTGCTTTCTTGTTTGGTTTTTCCTTAAAAATTTCAGAGTTTTTTGCTACTGCTTTTTTCCCTCAGTCTTTCCTTTATGCTTGCTGGTATTTCTTACAGGTTTTCTTATTTCTTTACCTTTTTTTGAGACAAGGTTTCACAATGTAGCCCAGGCTGGCCCCAAGCTCACTGTAATCCTTCTGCCTCTTCCTCCCACTTGCTACAGTTACAGACCATGTCAGTAGTATTTGCTGCTTTTGTTAGTGCTACCCAGAACTAGACTGCCCCTTTGTGAAGGTATTTTTTCATTCCAAAGTGTCCTTTCACGTGTTGAACAGGCCCTCAGAACAACCCCATAAGGAAGCAGCATTCAATAGATGAACAAATTAAATTAAGGAAATGTTTCCATCCTTTGCATTCCCCTGTGACCTTTTTGAGGAGTCTCGAGTGTTTTATTTTGCTTTCTCTTTCACTTGAGTTCATCGAGACAGAGGACTGCATCTTGTAGCCTACTCACTAAATATTTGATTAAAGAATTCCTGGAGGAAAACAAGGTTGCACAAGCGTTTTCAAGCATGGGGGGGGGGGGTGTTGTTCCTAGAAAATATTTCTGTTTATTACTGGAGAGGGATTTTTAAAACAGCAGGAGAACTTGCTATATTGCTTGCATTGCACACTTTGTGGTGTGCCATAAATTAAAGTTATACAATTTTCTTGATAAGCCAGGTGGGGTGGCTCACACCTTTAATGCCAGCATTCAGGAGGCAGAGGCAGACGGATCTCTGTGAGTTCGAGGCCAGCTTGGTCTACAAAGGCAGTCCTGGACAACTAGGACTGTTACACAGAGAAACCTTGTCTCAAAAACAGAATAACAAAACTTCCTTGATATTCGCATATTGCTTTTATCGATTCCAGTCATTGCAAATGATACTGAAGGCAAATGACAGGTGTCTGTCATTTGGCTGATACCAAGCTTGAACTCAAAGAACATTAGGTCTCTGAACTAGTGAGTAAGCTGAGCTGACTGCTTCTCACACTTCTTCAGGGTCCTGTTCTCAGCTTGCTACCAGCTGAGCTGTTTGCTCATAAAGTGAGCACAACCATATTATTCTTGGAAAATGGTGTCTGAAAAAGACAGTAATTAGTTCTAAAACATGAAGGGGGTTGTGAAGGTACTGTCTTTTCTTAGAAGAAAAGAGTTTTAGAGATGAAATTATTTGCAATTTGGAGATTTCTAAGCATCTCAAGTCCGGTCCCTTTTCAGTGTTAAGGATTTCTATTTCTTGAGCTGCTAAAGCCAAAGTGCAGGAGAGGTTTGTTATTGCTAGAAGTACTGAAATAAAAGTAGCAAAGGACCCCTGGAGTCTTCTCTCACCTGGTTGGCATCCCTAGAATGTACTTTGTTCAGTCTTGTTGGGCATTAGGAACAAAATGTATCACAGAGTGCCTGTCTGGTCCATTTACCTCTTAAGCCTATGAGTTGACTCATTTCTCTGAAAGCTTGAATTTTTACTGTATTCCATTCATTTATAATTTCATTCGCATTCATGCCAGAGCACATGGGTGGTGGTCAGAAGACACCTTCCAGAAGTTGGTTCTCTTTCCAACACGGGGGTTCTAGGAATTGAATTCAGGTTGTCAGTCTTGGCAGCAATTTATTTAACCAAGTAAGTCATCTTACCAACCCCAAAACTTGAATTTTTTTAAAAAGCTTTTTCTCTGTTTTCTGTTTTTTTTTTTTTATTGAATTTTATACAAAGTGTATTAATCATATTCATCTGCCTCCCCCAGCTCAACCACCCACCTCCTTTCTCTAGCTGCCCAACTTTTGTGTCTTTTTTTTTTAGGCCTATCAAGTCCAGTTTTGGCTGCCCATATATTTGTGGATGTGTGGCCTTCCACTAGAGTGTGGTCAACCCACCAAGGGACACACTCAAACTGAAAAAGAAAACCTCTCTGTCTACAGAGAGCTATCAGTTGTCAACAGCTCCTTGAGTAGGAGAATTGGTGCCCACGTTCCCTCCATGCTGGGACTTGGTTTGGTTGGAACTTGTGCAGGTCCTGTGCATGCTGTCACAATCACTGCCGGTTCATATATACAGCTGCTTTATCTGGGAGCTACTATTTACTTGTAGTCACTTATACAACACCTCTCGCTTTTTTCCCCAGGAATTTTATTTTTAATAACTAATGCCAGGTAAAATAGACCTGTAAAGTACATAGAAAAGTAAAAATATGACGCATGCATCAGTTTTTTATATAAAGTATATATTTTATAGTTGTGAAGTTGTTTTCTGTATAAAATAGAGTTTGAAGCAGATAATGTTAAACTCAGCTTTTCTTTCCTTTTATTTTATTTCATACAACTAATGCTTTGAGTTGTATTTTTTTTTTTTTAAGTTTTCCAATATGTAGTTGAAGGGAAGTTTTTGATAGACGGTCATAACTTGGCAGATCACAATATAATTACTTTTCTGTTGTGTTTAGGACATGATTATAGAAATATGTAAAGAATTTTGAAGCCAAGAATCCTAGTTTGCTTCTCTTTTGCTGTGACTAATCACCTTGACCTAAAGCAACTTGGGGAAGGAAGACTTTAACGTCAGCTTTCTCTTATGGGTCACCATTCATCGTTGAGGGATGTCAGGGCAGGAACCTAGAACAGAACCTACAGAGGAATGCTGTTCCTGGCTTGCTGTGTGGCTTAGGCTTAGCCAATCTTTATGCATTCCGGGCCCACCTGCTTAAGGATAGTGTTGCCCAAATCAATTAGTTTTCCCTTTCCCAAGTGACTCTAGGTTTGTGTCAATTTGATGATAAAAAGTAACCAGCCCACCAAGCAATCTAAGGACATTAGCTACAACCATGAAAACACAGGGAATAAATAATCTCAGAGCAGCAAAATCAAAACAAAGGAAACACACACATACCACAGCCACTAACAACAACAGCAACAAAATAGAAAAGTGAACTGTTGTCATTGTTAAGATATTACATGATTTTACTCTTAAGTGACTTTAGGAAATACTTTCTAATATGAAAGTACAAAACAAGTTTGTAATGATTTTCAAGATGGGGAAATTAACAAGGAACACTAAAATGTTGTATAGTCATCATCTAGGTTGATTATAGATCATTTCTGTTTTCTCCTTTATACTTGTAAATTATTGATAGTCTCATACATATCTAATGTATTTTTCTCATATTTCTCTTCCCATTGCCTTCTCTTGTTCTCCTCCTGCTAAACCCCTTCTCCCCAACTGAGATACCTCCTACTTCTCAGTGCCTTCATGTGTGGATCACACTGAATTTAATTAGCGTTGTTTACATCCGCATGGGCAGTTTACCAGTGGCTTTACTGCTGAAGAAAATGTCTCTTTCCATTGCACCCATACCCCACAACCATCCTCCATCCACAAGGGAAGTTGACAGGCCTAATCGTGTGTAGGCAACCACAGCTCTTTGTGGGTGCAAGGGTCAAGTCGTGACATGGACATTTTTACTTTTCTATAATTCCCAAGTTATAGACAGCTTCTATAATAAGACATTCAAAACACTACAGTTTCACAAAGAATTGTACTCATCTTACAGTGGCTAGTCTAACAATGTACAATTTGGAGTGGAACAACATATGAATGAATGCAAACCAGCTAGTATTTTCCTTGCATTTTCCCATATATGATCAGTATACTAGCAGCATTGGCATCACCTGGGAGCTTGTTAGAAATGCATTTGCATTTTAACAAGATTCACAGGTAATTCCTAGACATGCTACGATTTGTAAATCAGCAATCTAAGACATTTCCCTCCTAATAACTAAAGCCTACTTCTATTTTATTCATTCATTGATTCAGACCATCCTTGTAGTTAAAAATCTAAAGTGATAAATAATGCCAATTCCAGGAGTCCTGCTCAAGTTTTAAAGTGGACTTTCTATCACTGCCTGGTCTTTTGAACTATATTCTGTAATTAAGCTGCAAATGTAGTTGTTTGACGAGGGTTTGGGGAGCACAACAGAAACAAGAAACCATGAGCTCTATCCACTTTGTTTCTTCATAACTAGAAAAGAACAAGGGAGAAGTGAACTGGGATTTTCAAAATAGCTTCCAGCCTCTCAGGATTATAAAAGAGAGCTGGAATGTAGGTCTACACCCACCTTGTACGAGGGCCACTTGATGTGTGCCCTGCCTGAAATTTCACCAGCGATGCTCTGGACCTCATTGCCACATTGATTTAACACATTTGTAAATATTTCAAGTAGATTTTTTAAATGAAACCGTTTTTTTTTTTTAATTGCTACTAAAAATATTAGTTTGAAATTTACTTTTCCTCTGGCAGCTGATTTGTATGTTGTTTTCTGCTCACCGCAGCAACTGCAAAACACGGAGCCCTGTCACACTGCTTTGTTGCTCTGGGTACTGCCTGGTTTGTTTTTGTTTTGTTTTTACCTATCAGTGTAGCAGAAGAGAAACTCATTTTCCAGGAAATTGTCATCTTAATTGCTTTGCCCTTAACTAGAAGTGTCTTGGTTCTGTACCTTTTCTGTCATCCTTTTTAGTATAACGAAGGTAGTATGCGAAAGTTGCCATACATTTTGGGCAGCAAACTTCCAGATTCTAATTGAGTCTTTTCTTTGAGCCCATTTCTGTAAATATGCACTCAGCCTTTGCATTTTTGTGTACTTAGGAACCCAGAGGCATGCTATGATGACAGACATGTGACTCGTTTTTATAAAATCGTTTTCCTAGTACTATCTTTTTAACGAGCAGATTCTTTTTCCCTGTTATAGTGACAGGCGCAGCAGCACAAACAAGGGCACCAGTGTTGCTGTGTCTAGTTGATAAAACAGTGGTTGGTGGCCTTATTTTGCAAAACATATTGTGATTTTTTTTTGAGTGGTAAGAGTAAGAAGGACCTGTTAAGATTTTCCTTCATGTACTTTTAAGATAAACACTTCTATCACCAATGAGAGAAAAAATATTAAACAAATCTCAAGCAGTTAGATCATAATGTAAGCTAATCACTTTATTTTGAAGGAAAGTATTTTTAAACAGTTGAGCTGGTGAATTTACTTCTAAAATGTATTGTGCTTACACAGTAGATAGTTTTATTTCCATGATGTTTTTTACTACATAATTATACATCTTAATTATGTAATTACTATCATAATTATTATGTAATTGCATGTACTTCCACTAATTACAAAATCAGGAAGTGTAATTATCTAGTAAAAACTTTATGAAATTTCATGCACTAAAAATTACTTAAAAGGCTATTCCAGTGGTCTAATGGAAGGCTTTTCATGCTTGGTCTTAGTCATGGTGTTAGGACTTGAACTCATAGGCCAGAACAAGGACAGCCACAAACAATAAAGTGAGTATTGCAATATGGGTCCCTTTGAGTTAATGTTGAGGTGCATTTTCATTTCTTTGTGATTTCTGAGTTGTGGTATAATACCTATGTTTAAGATAGAATCACAAAAATTCAATGTAAAGAGAAATTATTAATTGGGTAGTAGAATTAAAAATCAAGGCATTTAGGTTACAGAACCGTTTAGGCCATCTATAACAAGAGTGATTATTTAGCTACCTCTGCCTTTAAGAAAGATAATAGTAATAGGCAGTATTCTGCTTCTGTAGTTTAGAGAGAATTTTATCCAGTTTGTGTTTATATTTTCTCTGAGGTTTAGCAAAACATATCAAAAGAGCATATCCTTTTTTTTCTACTACCTGATGTCAAGCAGCTTTTGAGACATAAACATAAATGCACAAACATGTAACATCAGACCCTAAATAAAGACAGGAGGTTTAATTCAATAAAGCTATGATGCCTTTACCATTCAAAAAGACATACAAATTGCGAAGTGAAACAATAGTCGTGACAGCAAATTAGATATGACATCTAAATTACACTACAGAGAGGAATCCCAGAACCATTTTGGTCTGTAGGTGTCTATTTTCGCCCAGGTTTAAAACCCATCCTAGAGACTGCTTTATTGTCTAAGTGGGATAGTGTTGTAGAAGAGTAATTGGGGGTTGGTTGAATTAATTACACATTAATTAGGAGGAAAAGGTTTATAATACTTATGGTAAAGAAGAGTGTAGATCCTTTATGAGGCATGATAGCATGTACTGTAAGTTTCAGAAATGCATATTAATTGTTTCTTGGGTTTTGGGTGAAAATAGGTATAGGAATGAATATTAAGTGATTGATATTTTTGAAACATACATAATCTATCATTATCTAAGTATTTGAAAGTTAGATAAAGTTGTCTTTCTCCAGATTAGTGCTTTTTCACTAAATGAGTATTGAGATAACCAATGAAAAGCTATCACAGTTAATTCTTTTATCAGTACAGCCTTAAATAGTCAAAGGTTCTTCTCTGTAGTCTTAGAGGCAAGTCACTTTCCAGTTTTCTCTTAGAGCTTTCCAAAGAAGATTTTGTAGTTTTATCAATTATTGACGTTACCACTTTTTGTTTCCTTTTGGAGGGAAGGAATTAGGTTTTGGAGACAGAATTTCTCTGTGTAACACTCCTAGTTGAGTTTGTGACTTTTTATTCCAGTTAAAAGTTCTAAGGGATATGACTTTTACTTATTTCTAGTTTGTCTTCACTCTGTCTTGGTAACATTTCTCCTCAATGTGTTTTTATAAGTGTGTATGTCTCCTCTGTTAAGACAGCATTACTTCTCACATAGCCCCTTAATTTTTGCTTGTTTTCATGGTTGGCATTTTCTTTACTTTCTTTCTTTTTTATCAAGTACTTATGTGAACCAGAACAGCCTTTAGTGGTTTAAAAGTTAAATATTTTCTTAGTTTTCATTGTAATACAGATTTTATTTCAAAACAATATTTATACTGACTTTGTTTAGTTTTGCTTTCCTTTCTTGCTTTTCCTACAAATTGACATTTCTTCATTATTTTATGTAATTCCTTAAGTTTTTCATAACTATGTAATGGAATCAGCCAAAACTTTTGAAGACTAATAATGAATGGCCTTTTTTCACTATTTCTCTGTATCCCCAAATCCAGATCTAATGTAAGCTTTAGCGTTAGTTGGGCCCCATTTAGTATTTCATTCCATTCTTCCATGTCTATAAGTTATCCTTCAGTTACTGAGAAAAGCCATTATCAGTTTGACTCATCTTAAAGTACTTCTTTCTGTGGTTGTTGGAAATGTATTCTGATTCACCTGCATTCTCTTACCTTACACCCAATGCTAGTGGTAATAAGACATGATTAACTGAATTAGTGTTTATTACATTCTTCCAGGTCTAAGCCCTGTGAGCTTTGATACCTTCCTTTGAAGCTTAAGGCTAACCCAGCTATGGTTCAAAAATGATAGGGTCACTAGCTAACTCTAGAGATTGATAATACACTTTTGTTTTAAGAACTGATAATAAAACCAAACTCACAACTAAGATCAAAAGCCAGGTCTTTGTAGAAGTCTGTTTTTCTATTTTGTGTGCCCTGAACTTTGACCTAATTCGTTTAATGAAAATGTCTACTCTCTACCCTATATGGTATATAAAGGACGCAGGTATAAACAAAGCCTGGTTTCTGCTTCTAGCGGTAAATCTACTTCTGACCACTTGCTTTACTTTGTGATGCTAGGGGTGGAACCCAGCCAAGGCTTTGGCTCTCTACCATTGAGCTACCTTACCTCTCCAGCCCTTTGGATGGCACTGTTTATGGAGAGCATTTACATCTGTTGGGCTAAATGGGTCGTTGGCATCTTTTAGATGAAACAACCACTTCAAAGAGGCCGAGTGGCCCTCTCAAGTTGGCAAAGCTCGAGAGTCTAAAATTTGCAGGTTCTTCATGCTTTGCCATAGCTTTCCTCCTCTTAATCTAGTAGGGAAACTTCAACCTGAGGCCAATGATTCTAATAGAAGAAAATAATCCTTAAGTGTCTTAGTATCTAAACATTTTCCTCAGGAGAGGTTTCCAGGTAGAGATGGAATCTGAGTTGTGCCCTGCAGAGTAGGTGAGGTTTTAATGAGCACAGATGCGGTCGTTTACTTTGAGACTTAATTTTTACCCGTTTTCGTTAGTTATCTAGCTCTTACAAATCAAAGAACCTCCCTTGACATATCCTTGATGATTTTAATGCACCTCTGAATTGAAGTTTAGCCTAAAAGTGCTTATGAAAGGAGTTGATCCATATGCAGCCTTAAGCCCAGGACTGTACACTGGAAGGGCAAGCTCTCTTCACTCCCCACTGTAACCATTGGTGGTACTTTGAAAGAACTTGATCCATCCTTGAGGATACATCTGTCAAAAGTATATCAAAATGTTTTTCTATCTTAAATAATTTAACTCAGAATATAATAATGTAAGTATTTTGACATGAAAATGTTACATACTGTGATATATCCACTTATCTTAAAAGAGATGTCTTTAAAAGAAAGAAGTGGGTAAGACAAAACAGCAATTAGGAATTAAGAAGGATAGATGGCCACTTGTAATGCATGCCTGTAACCTGCACATCATGCAAAGATGGCAAGGTCCCCAGGCCAGCCTAGACTACATAGGGAGACACTGTCTCAAACAAACAAACAAAAAAAAAAAAAAGAGGAAGAATCAATAAAAACAATGAATGACAGACTGTACTAGTTTGATTTAGACACAAAGTAAACTCTTATTGTCATTATGACTATAAACTATAAAAATGTTTTATTTAAAGCATGATTGATGAAAATAGCGTAATGAAAACATAAGTAGAAGAAAAACCTGTTTCCAAAATCAGTAGTTGCTGCTGAAGTAATTTCTGTATTTTACTGGTATTTATATATTGTCTTACCAAATGAAGTTGGTGCTGAAAAGTCAATGAAATTGAACATAAAATAGAGGGTCAAAGCCTACGTCTATATTCATGAAATTGTTCATGGGAACATCGTCTGGCCTTAGTGAAGGCTTTACCACTTTCAACAAATGTGCCACGGTACATTTATTAGTATGCTACAAAGAAATTTTTGAAATAATTAAGTCTAAACTACACTTGTCAAAATAAATGAATGAAATACAATTTTGAATCATCTTTCTTCACTTATTGCTCATTTGCATAATTCACTAACTTACACAGGAGTCTTTCAGTCATTGGTGTGAATTAGCAAGGTTCTGCTGTTTCTTGTTGTACGGGCAGGAATTATGCTGTCATATAATTAGCTATTCCAGACATGGACTAACGAGAAATACTAAAGGGCACAGCACAATCTAAAAAGGCAAGACAGGGAATCTAAAGACAAGAAACAATCAAAGACACACAACAAATTCAAGCTGGTAGACTACAGGGAATTCTGAATGAAGCCTCTTAATTTATTTTGAGAATAAGAAATCAGTAGTATGAGAGAAATCTCAACAAGATTAGCTGACTAAGCCTACTTAAAAAAAAATCTCTACGGTGCATGGTGCGCCAGGTTAACCACTCCTGTTTGTTAGGCAGCTCAACAAAGAGCCTATAAAGATGGTCATGGCTATGTAGTGGCTTCCCATTGATGTTTATGCCAGTGAGATCTGTAGGTGCAAATTGCTTTCCCTTTATGGTAGGGGTCATTCCTTTCACAGCCCACTTGCCTGTCTCTTTTATAGAGGTTTTCTTATTTTTGTGCTGCTCTCAAAGGAGTGATGGAATTGGACCCCCAAACCCCACTACCGCTAGCAGCACTTAACTTAGCATCTAATTCTCTTCCCTCCAGCTTTGTGAAACTTATGTTCTGGTCTTTAGGAACAAAACAAGCTCTTGGCAGGATCCTCTAGCTCTGAATTGGGATTTGTAACCCCCCCCCCTTTATTCAACCTGAAATATCATCTCTTTAGATTTGCCTTTCTTGCCTTATTCTCAGGAAATATCTTTTCATTGCAGTAGCATGTCACTGTAAGTTGATAGAGCATGTGGGAAGTTCTTGGAAGTATTGTCCTCAAGATGCTATTTTTAGTTTGGTTCCAAAATGGTATAATCTTACCAGAATTGGAGGAGCAGAGAACTGTGAGAGCAGTTGTAGGGTTAGCTAGGAAAGCTAACTCCCATCCTGTTACTACAGTAGAGGAGCAGGTAACACTTGTCTTTTTGTCTTGTCTTTAATGCATCATACAGACACTCAAAGGTGTGTTCAGGAGTTGTAAGAAGCAGCTTCAGGTGCACTGTGCGGATGTTCCATTGAGTTGTTTTCTCCCTCACCCCCTTCTTTCTTCCTTCAATATTTGTTGAGTACTATAAGGACTGATCTGGCCTTCTCAGCGACAGTATGAGGTAACTGAGTTGTGGAGCTAACCCCTAGCAAATGTTTTCACTTTCTACTTCCTGTACAAGAAACCTTAGGGTCTGTGTTGTCTGACCTATAAAACAGGAATGTGAATAACACATCCATCATAGGATTTCACATTAATCAGATTAATATGAACCTAGGAAATCTTCAAAGTGCTTAGTATATTAAAGGGGACAATATTCAAAATGCTAACAACAGTGCTTGGCACATGCTAAGTGTGCAGTAAATATCAGTTTATTTTATTATGTCTAAATAATAATGATTGTCCAAACCACATATAGTATATAGTATTGTCCTTACTGTAAGTTCTTGTTACTACAGCCTGTTGTTGGCCATATTCTGTCCAGATCAGTATCACAGCACCTAATAAAACACTAAGCACAGGAGAAAATGCTCCATTCAGATTTATTGACTGGTTACAGTATGAAAGAGGCGTGGTCCTTGTCAAGCAGCTTGAAATCTATCTTGATGATACATTTTTAACATGGCATACAAAAATGCCAGTATAGTGTTATAAAATAAATCTAATTCTTGATTGACTTACTTAATGGATGAAATTGAAACCTAAAGAATCCACAAACATTTCTGTTTTCTCGTGTCCCTTTGGCGTGTTTGCACTAACAGTGGTAATAATGGTTGGCTTTCTAGGAACAGAAAACAATAGTGAAAATAGTGTAGAGAAAGTCAGCCAAACCACACTCTAAATCATGTACTGTAATCAGTAAAATACTTCTTACTGGCTTACCTGGGGTTTGCACTTTTAGCATTGGCTGGGGCCCAGACCGCCGTTTTACTGTCGGGGTTTTCTAGTGGTTCCCTGTTCTAGCACTTTAATAGCCTTACTGTCTTTGAATTTCTCCAAGCACTCCAGATTTGGGGGTTTGGTTAGCTAGCCTTTATTATATGTTCAGATGTCTACAGGCTAACTCCAGGTAGATCCGAGGGAAAGATGAGGAGGAGCTGAAAGGCTTATAGGCTTACTTTCTCTTATTCTTCCTTTCTCATGTAACCCTTAGCAAAATAGCACCCAGGCACATACACAGATGGCATTGTAGGTTTGTAAACAGCAATATTAGTAAGCTCGGGCTGAGGAGAAAATAGTAAGCTCATCAGATACCTGTGCCTTGCGTGAAACCTGCAAGACGTACTCAAACAGAACGATCATTTCACAATATAATGGCAGGAGACTAAACAAGTTAGAAAATCTATTCCTGGTTTGCTGCTGACTTACTTTATGGCATGAACAAACCGTTATTACTCTTTGATTTAGTTGTCTTATTTGTTCAAAAGAGGAAAAATAACATGTGTTTAAAAGCACTCTGGAATTCTTTGGAAGGAGGTCTGTAAGTGCAAAAGCACTATTGTTGTTGTTGTTGTTATTATTATTATTAGTGTTCTGGTATGATTTCGTTTTATACCATGTGGGTCACCGATGTTTCGATTCTTCTATTGATGAATTATAAAACACTTCCATCTTACTCTGTTTCAAAGCATTGATAACAGTTTAGTGCATCTTTTTTTAAAACTCCAGTTGAAACATATGTCCAAAATAGAGCTCATTAATAAAATATAATTACCAAATTAAATCCATCTGTATTACTTTCTATTGTTTTTCTTTTCCTCCTTTAAAAAATGCAGTTACCAACAACTATAAAATCAGACCTTTAATTACTGCCAATCTTCTCTTGAAAGTAACAGCGCTTGTCTTGAGTAGTTGGAACTGTAAGTGGCATTCAGTACACAGTGGGGTTGTAATGCGATTATGAAATGTACCAAGTTGGTGATAAATGAGCACAATAAACCATATATTTCTATGAGAAATAATATTTGAATTATCAACTGAATAAAAAGGCCACAAATACTGTTGGGTGGGTATATGATAAAAATAAAATACAGTTAAATACACTTGGAACAAAAAAATTGTGCATGCTTCCATATACGGTATAGAAACCTTTTAAATTTAATGGGCTTTTGAGTATATAGCATTGAATTATGGAGAGAATTTAAAAGATTTGCTTTGCTTTCTGACAGCTTTTCCAATTTAAAAAAAAAAAAACTTAACTCATTCATCAGTAGAGACTTGGCTTTTATATGAAATACTGTGTTCTCTTTCAGGTTTCCAATTATTTTCTAGTGGAATAACAAGGGAGGAAATGATTTTGTAAGTTTTGTTTTGTTTTGAGACAGAGTCTCTCTAGCTCTGGTTGGCCTAGAATTCATATGTAGAATTTATGGCAGTCCTTTTGCCTCTGTCCCCCAATTGCTGGTATTACAAAAGTATGCTTGGCTTAACTTTTTTTCATTACAGTCAAACTTTGGCATCAAATCATACAATGATGTTTTTTCTTGATTTCTTTTCCTTTCAAATATTAATGTTTTAATAATTAACATCATGAACCTTATTTTTATTTCCTCAATTTGTTCACTGAGGAATATATGTATGCAGTTAGTTTTAAGCCTATCTGAGGTCATGAGAAGTAAAACAAGGAAGGATAGTTACCACCAGGTCTTTGAAAGCACCGGTCATACACTTAGTAGCAACTGCAGCCACCTGTAACATTCTAAGTGTCTTTAGTTAAGTGGAGAACTCCTCTAAAAAAGCCAAGTTTCAGGCCACTGAGACAGCTTATCAGGTAGAATCACTTGCTTTCAGGCCTCAACCCCTGAGTTTGATCCCTAGGCCCCACAAAGTGACAGGAAAGAACTGACTCAGACGAGTTGTCCTTTAACGTCCACATGTGCACCATAGTACTCATATGTGCCCCCCACCCCCACCCACTTAAATGAAGGAATGAGCAAACGAATAACATTTTTAAAGCCAAGTTTCTTCCTTTCTTTCAAAAATTCAGTGTCTGACCCAACTAGGCCAACACTCCTAAATGACCACAGTTGGCAGGAACTGAGTAGCAACCAACCAGTTTACAGAAAATGCAGGGTTTTCAGTTTCTTACCGCTCCACTAAAGCCCACTTCACTCATTTCTGTTACTTGTATTTTTAAACATCTGCAAGCATGCTTTCTTTTTTGCTAACAGGGAAGAAATGAGAAGAAAAAGAAGCCATAAAACTTGGATTTGAAATGGTGAAAAAGTCAGACCAGTATTAAAAATGCAGCAAATTATATGAGTCATAAAGATCCTTATTAGGTAAGCATGTGTTCTTGGACCTTAAAAACCAATCACATAGAAAGAGAACCACAGGTGAACGTCTTTATAGCCTTGTGCAGTCTTAGAGAACTCACGCCTCTCCTTGGTTCCCTGCCCCTCGCAGCATCTGTACGCATGAAGGATAAGTGCTACATAGTGATTTTCCCATTGAGAAGACAACACTAGTGAAGTTAATTCACTTGTCCAAAAGTACAGCTACTAAACAGTAGCCCGTAGGTGCGACTTGTCTTCAAATGTGTTGTGAGAGTAGCACAGTCTGATCACACTTTCTACAGGAGGGAGGTACTCTGTATCTATGCTGTCCAGTGCTGTAACCTCTAGCAAGTGCTACCATCGAATATGACTGTGGCTAAGCTAGTATGACTGAGGAACTAATCTTCCAAATTTATTTAGTTTTAAGTAATTTGAAAACCACATATGACTAGTACCCTTTTTTGTTGTTGTTGTTGTTGTTGTTTTTTAGTTGTCTAGACAAGTGACTGTTACAGCATCGTGTAGGAAACTTTCTCTGGTTTGAATTGAAGCAGGAGTAACTTAGAAGAGTTGGCACTTAGCTAACCTTGAAGTCAGTTGTTTGTATCATTAGATCAAAAATTGTATTAAGACATTCTCATTTCAAAGGCATTAAAATGTGAAGAAAATGTAACTTAAAATATGTGAGATATTGTCAGTGGGCTTTACCTACCTTTGCTCAATCTATAACAGGGACATTACTAAGATGCAGTGGTTGCTGGTAGTTGGCCCTGTGGTTAATTAAATCCTCTATCTTCACCCAAATAGGGTCCACTATCCCATTTCTTGCTATAGTTTCACTCCTTCCTGCTAGCTTCCTCATTCTTGATGATGATCAAGTGACAGAATTCCTGAAGGTTGAGGACAGGCTTAAACTTTTGCATAGATCACTTTTCAAAAAATACTTCCGTATCTTCCATAAATACAGACCAGGATATTTTATTATCATAACTGGCAGCAGAACAAGCTTAACCAATCACCTTCTAGCACACAGGCAGTATTCCTTTTTAGAATACCACATGCTGAAATTCAAATTATCACATTAGCTATCCAAACGCACCATTTGTTTTAAATACTGGGGTGTTTACCTGAATTTCCCCCCTCTTCATCTTCCCACCCCACTTCACTGGTACATTGTCACTGCAATGACAGGTTCATTTATGTGCCTTAATATCTACATCTTATGGTGTTTTAAATATGTATTCATATGTCTGCATAATAGTCAGTCCTCTCTCTGTCTCTCACTCATCTCCTTTCTTCCCCCCTTCCCACCCCCACCCCACTCCCCACCCCGCTTGGGACCAAACTAAGGCCTTGCCCATGTTAGTCACATAACAGTATATCCTAAAATACTAGTTCTTGTGGAGTAATTTCATGTCTTTTTTTTTTATGATGCACTCTTGAATTTTGCCTTTATTCTGATTTGAAATATTTAAGTACGTCTAAACTCCTGCTTTAAAACTCCAATCATACCCTGGAAGTTGAGCGTGCCTTCTGGAATCTTAACTACCTTCAAATAAATGTGGAAGTCTATACAAATAGAAGAATGTGTTGCCCACAATGAAGTCTGCCACCTAATGTCATTTCAGACACATTTTCATAGGAGCTTAATTATAAATTTGGAATTATCATTTGTTGATAAGATGCCCTATGTGCTTTAGTAGATGCATTGATTTGAGCCACATGAAATTACTGGTCAGTCCCTTTTTTACCCAACAAAATCCATCAAGCTCACATTACTCTTTCTAATATTACAGAGCAGACCGGCTTCTATAAATGACTTGCTTTGCTGTTTCTGTCTTTCTTTATTTTGGTTTGTTTGTTTAGTTTTTTATTTTGGTTTTGGTTTTGGTTTTTTGTTTTCCAGGACAGGGTTTCTCTGTGAAACAGCCCTGGCTATCCAGGAACTTGCTTTGTAGACTAGGCTGGCTTCAGACTCCCAGAAATCTGCCTGCCACTTGTTTTTTCTTTGTTTTCTTTCAGTTAGTGCTTTTATTCCAGCAACCTTTTTTTTCTCCTTTTTGCTAATTTATCCTTTTGTACCTCCCAATTAGTAACATTTTTAAGTACTCTTCTCCTAATTCCCTAGTCTATTTAGCTGCAGAATTAATATTACAAAGAAGCCCGGTTGCATAGTTACTTCTGTGATGTAATCAGAACTTGCCAGTACAAGTGTTTGGCTTGTTTTGAGATTTTCATTATTCTAAAACAGTAATGTCATTAAATACATTTACTACCCAATAAAAAGGTCACCATCTGTTTTTCAGAGTTAAAAAAAAAAAAAAAGCAGAAAGGCCAGGTGGTGTAGGTGCACATCCTTAATTCCAGCCCTTGGGAGTCAGAGGTAGATATCTCTATGAGTTCGAGACCTGCTTGGTCTACAGAGCAAGTTCCAGGACAGCCAGGACTACATGAAGAAACCATGTCTCGAAAAATAAAATAAAATTTAAAAAGGAGAGGAAAGCCATCTACTTTTTCTGTCCACTACTGATAGAAGCCATTCTATGTGATGTCGTTGTTGTGACATGATTTGAGCACAGTATCTCTGAAGAATAAAGTTAGCCAATAAATTAGTACCCTTTGTTACATTCACCTTTTGTTCCACTGGATGTAAATGACTAAGTCCTTTAAGAGATTTGGATAGGTTACTGTACTTGGAACTTTGTCTTGAAAAAAAGAGATGCGATGTGTTACATTTTTATGAATGCAAATGATAAAAACACCAAACATCATTGGTTTGAAGCTCTAGAAATCATGTCCTTCCTACTTCTGTCCATTGGTGTCAGGGATCTCCAGCTCTCTCGGTGGCAGAGCAGTATGTATTTACTTAACAGTTCCATATTTCTGTTACTAAGCTGCCAGTTTTGACCTAAAGAGGATTTCTCAGTTGCTAGTGATAGTAGGTAAATAAAAGAGAAATTTAAATCACTTTTTTCTTGCACCACTCAACTTTTTCCATGTGATGTTGCCAGTCTTTACAATAACCTGTTAAGTAGATGTTGTTTTTCACTTTTACTGACATGAGACAGGTCAACTGAAGTTATCTTCTAGGATGCTAAATGAAACCTGTATTTATCCATAATTAAGACTTGAATCCAAAATCTCAGACCCCTCATTCTTTCTCTATGACATACTTTCTAGTTAGTTAAAAAAAATTCTTAAATATTTATGTATAGAACAAGCATTGATTGCCTGTCATACACCAAGCATAGCCAGGTTATCTCTTCTCATAGAATATTCTACAGAGGAGAAGACAAAGATCATCTCAGACAGTACCCCATGCCTTACGAAGACAATAAAATTATGTGTTTGCAGGAAATAGACACATATTCTCTAAGAAGATGGTGTTTTTACCAAGACTTGAATGATAAAAGGGGAACCATGGGAAATTCTGGAGGCAGGACATTCTACACCCAGATGAAAGCTTGAGGCTGGAACATCTTGCCACAGCTAGGGATAGCTGGACTAGACGAGCAGAAACAAGTGACAGGAGATGGAGTTGGAGACAGAGATTGGGGCTAGATTTCTGCAGAAGGACTGGATTAAGGCGTAGGAACACTGTCCTCAGTGCAGTGGGAAGCTCTTTGGAACTTACAGCTAAGAGAGTGGCATTATCTGATACAAGATTTTCAAAAGATTATTCTGAGGGCTGAGTGCAGCTCAAGGATAGAGCACTTGTCTATAATAAAAGATCACTCTGGCTACTGATCTGTAACACTGAACCCAACTGTGTGCATTTCTACTGTGGTAGCATTTTGGAAATGCACCACCAGCACAGAACTACACACACCTACTGTCCAGCTCTTGGAAATACCCCATGGCTTTTCATGTAGAGGTGGTATCCAAAGGCCTAGCAGAAAACACCAAAGCCTTAAAAGTTGTCTGTTAGTGGCAGAGATGCTGATGAGAACCACAGCTGATGATGGGCATGCTGTAGCATTATTTACACCTAAGCATTTTGTTAGCTGTTCTGCTAAGCAGATGCTGGGAACTTAAGGCAAAGAATGGAAGAGGAACCAGACTGGTCAATTCTAAGGGTGAGAACTAGGAATTGTGATCATAGAGAGATTCCTCAGTACTGAAGCAGGGCCAGAGTACCTTACACATTGGTTATAAGTACTCTATGAGATCTTTTAGATTCCTTTTAAATTTTTTAATTTATTTATTGATGAGTACATAGAACACAACATGCATTTGGAGGCCAGAGGACATATTCGTTGAGTTGGTTTTCTCCTTCCACCACATGGGCCCTAAGGATCAGCTCAATCTCTGGTCTAACTAGGCAACAAGCTCCTTTACCAGAGAAGCCATGTCACCTGCCCTAGTTTTGGTTTTCTTTAGGTACATTCAAAATATGTCACCAGTTTTTAAAAAAATATTAAATATAGTTTTTATGTAAATATTATTTCTTGAACTTTAAATGTGCAAGTTAGACTTTTTTTAAGTAAAGAAAGAATCTTGTTTGGGTTTGTTTTAAATTACTATTTTAAAAAAATACGGTGAAGACTTCTGGTGATGATAGAAAATATTAATTCCTTTTAAAATATGGCTGTGTTGCTACATCCACATTTGCTTTTCTGTGTTTTTGTGAACAACTGATCAAATTAGATTCGTCACTCTTGGCTTGTGGTGATTTGAAATTGAAATGGAATATATTAAAGCAGCCAGCCACACTGATTACATTGCAAGCCTCATTTAATTTCATACATTCACACATTACAGTGAAAGGCGGCTTTTTTTTTTTTAATGCATGATTGTGACTGTACCTTGAGCAACTCCAAAGGTCATCTGTAATGGGTGCATAATTTGTTAGTGTTATATATCTGATTTGTGGTAGGTGTTCCTCAGCCTGATTTGTACTGGTAGTAAATATGGTAAGCATAAAAAGTCAAGTCTCTAAGAAGTTCAGGCTGTCACATTTGGTGGTATTGTCTTATTCCTCACTGGCCACTGGACCACAGTAAATCACAGAATAGCTGTCATCCTTAAATGGAGAAAATGCTGGTACTGAGCCCCTGTAGCACAGGAGTTAAATGAGCTATTCTTCTTAACAGGGCAGGCTGGCCCAGGTGGAAGTTGTAAGCGTATTACTAGCATACCTAGCAGCATTGCTTACCTCTTCTCGAACGCTTCTTTTTCCCATTCCTTTTCTTTAGCAGGGAGTTCTGCTAACTTCATTGCCTTTGCCCCAAAAAGAGGACAAAGAATACAACCAAGTATCCCGCTGCAGGTTTTTCTTGGCTTAGCTTGACTTGGTTTTTTTTTTTTTCCAGTGTCATAAGTAGTATAGGCTGTTCTAGAAATCACCAGGTAAGACTGGCTTTGAACCCTGATTTTTCCGTCAAGTGCTAAAATTACAAGTATATCACCACACTTAGTTCCTTGCTAAACTTTTTATGCTATGTAATTCCTTTAACCCTGTCTATGGCTCAGGAACACAAGTTGCCTTAGCCCCTGTTGTCCATACCGTAGGTAGTTATACACGGGGATTAGTACTGTGCTCAGGGAGAAAGGGATTATAGACTTTCAGGGACTTTGAGTTGCTTTGAGAGTCCTACTGTTGAGTTGCCTTTTGTTTTGGTTATGATAGTGGCAACTTGTTCATTTTCTTCTGCCATTGTTTGCAGTTTAGAATTTGTTCAGACATGCGTAGATTTGCTTTTGCTGGTTTTGAACCAGTTTGCTTTCCAGCAACCAGAAGCACCTAAAGCATATTTAAGAAAACTATCAGTGACATTCCTGAATGGGGAGAATAAGATGGAAATATCATACCTAATGTCTCATCTCCTGATTGGAAATTACATTTAGTATTTTTTTTAATGAACTGTAGCCCAATATTTGATAGGAAATTAATAGACTTTTAATAGTATATTATTGAGAGAAGCCTTTTAAAAAAATAAAACAAAACAACCTGAGGAGTCCTTTAAAAAGAGAATCATTCCCAATATATTTGTAATGCCATTAGAATCTGGGGGTGAGGAGCAAGTTCTCTGACTCAAGACTTTTGGAAATGCCTACAACCTATTCTTTATGCTCTTGTGTTGTTGACAGTGTATATTTGCATATTTAAGGTACAAAGAAATCTATTAGACTTTTGTTTTAAGCCAGTTCTTGGGGTATTTATGTAGTTGTAGGCCATTGCCAAGGAAATGCCAGAATAGAATTTTGGCAGGGGTGGGCAGGGGACTCAGTGGTTAAGAGCACTGGCTGCTCTTCCGAAGGACCCAAGTTCAATTCCTAGCACCCACATGGCAGCTCCCAACTGTCTGCAGTTCCAGTTCTGGAGAATCTGACAGCCTCACACACACACAGTCAGACATGCAGGCAAAGCACCAATGCACATAAAATTAATAAGTAAGCATTTTTTAAAGAAATATGGCAAAATCAGGTAAAGTTGAAGATGTTCAAACATAAGACATGACAGTTTCACTTCTAGTAAATGCCCTATAGGCATATCCTTGAGTACCAAGCCATAGAAGATAGGTACAAATGAATATTTTTGTACCATTTATTATAGACCCCCTGGGTAAGCCATTTGTAGTTTTAAAAATATTACAAGTCAGGTGCTCCATATAAATTTTTGTAATTTTTAATATTTTTATATGTATGAGTGTTTTTCCAGTATGTGTGTCTCTGCACTCTGTGGAGGCCAGAAGAGACCATCCTATGCCTTGGAACTGGAGTTCAAGATGGTTGAGAGCCTCGATGTGGGTTCTGGGAATCAAACCTTGGTCTTGTGAAAGACAAGCCAGTGCCCTTAACCACTGAGCCATCTCTCCACACACACACACCCATTTAAATTTCATATGCATCATTAATGTATCTAAATATTTTTTGTACTTAGGTAAATGGAAAAATATAGCATGCAGATAGAAAGGAGACACATCAAATTCAAGAGTTGTTATCTATTGAAAATGAGAGTCAAGCAGCTAAGGCACTAACTGAGCTATTGATGATTGTAAACAGAAAAGGCATCTGGTATGATCTGTTTTTAAAGGTCACTGTGGCTAGTGCACTCTAGGATAACAATAGGAGAAGCAGGAGAGCATTTAGAGGGTATCACAGGAGTCCTGGTGAGACAGAAGTGGCTGGAATGCCAAATAGTGCAGGTTTACTCAACCCTGGCACTATTGACATTTTAAGCTAGATAATTGGTTGCCATGGAACTCTCCTGTGTATTATAGGATGTTGAGTATCACCTCTCCTCCAGTTCTGACACCCAAATAATGTATTCAGATTGCCTGGTTGAGAATCATTAGGCTAAGCAGGACATGGGAAAATTCAGTTGGGAAGAGATCAGGCAGAGACTGTGGAGGTGAGGAGATATTTCATGGAGGTGAGATTTGTAGCCGGCCTTTTTGGCTTTTTTATTGGGTTCTTTTTCCTACCTCCCTATACCACCCTATCCTTTCCAATCCCCAACACTAGCTAGGTAGGAGAGAGATGGTTAGAGGGGAGAAGGAGCATCGATATTGTTAGACTACTTGCTGCTGATTAAGGGCATCGAGTTCCTTGGGTTTGATCTTTATCATCAGGATATCTCCAACTAGCAGCAACAGCAGTGAGAGCAGCAACTTAGCTCTGGCATTATGTACCCTCTGAGGAGTCCCAGCATTTCAAATGTAGATTATCCTCAGCTGGCAAAGTCACGCCCTTACTAGAGCATGAAGCAAATCATAACTGCTGTGGGCAATCTGAAGCATCCTCATAGCCCATACCTGGGATTAAAACAAAAGCACATTCCCATAACATTTCTATTTTTAAAGAAACCAAAAGTTCTTGCTGCAGAGATTTGAGGTGACTGTGGTACATCATTCCAAAGATACCAGCTGTGATCATTTTAAAGTATAAAAAAATCAAAAGTTTGCCTTAGGTCATGTGTTCCCTTCTAGCTACTGTAGTCCCCATCCCACATCTGGTTGACTGCTTAGATTTGAGAGCTGAATGTGTGTTCTTCACTTCGATAGTTTTTAGTCTACACAAAGCTTGATTGCTCACACCAATCCCCAGTGATTTCCAAGTTAACAAATCTCCCCAGAGTAATCTGGCCAATCCATCTTTATTTTACTGCTGACCTCTCTACTCTATTTATTTCCTGTTCTAAAAGTGATTTCCTCTTACATAATCAGGAGTATAAACTTAACTTTTTGCTTACTAACTAGATTTTATAATGTAAAATGCAATAATGTAATACATTGTTCATAGTGGAATAAATACATGTTATTTAATTTAAAAAGAACCTTTTAGATGCTTGTCTTAGGGGTTTCTATTGCTGTGGTAAGACACTGTGACCAAAATCAATGTTTTTAAGGCAACCAACGTCTAGGCGGATCTCTTGAGTTCGAGGCCTGCCTGGTCTGCAGAGTGAGTTCTAGGGCTGCACAGGAAAACCCTGTCTCCCAAAAAAGGAAAAAAAAAATCTAGCCAAATTGTCATAACTGTGCTCCTCGAAAAGAAAAGACAAAGTTAAATACTTTGTTACTCCAAGCTCCAAGAAGGGAGGAAGAACCAGGACACAGGCACAATCTGAACAAAACCAAGCCAAACTCCCAACAGTGTGAATAATTTGGTGTCCAGCATCTGAGGCTTGGACAGTCACACTTCTGGCTCTACCTTTCATAGCGCACACAGCTTGCCCCATAGGCTCAGGCCAGCTACTGCCCTTCGTAGTCATTCCTCCCTCTCCAAACTGCTAGTATCTCTGTTGCAAATGGGCTTCACCTTCACCAGCAGCTTCCCCTGGGCTCCCTTAAGGGACTATGGCCCTGCCAGATGGTGCCAAGCCTCAACTTCTTCCTATGACCCCTTCAATCTTGGGTCCTTGACTACAACAGAGTCTGCAACTTCATGAGGAACTTTTTCTGGCCTCTCCTAGTACCAAGTGTCGCCTGTTATCAGTGACTTCTTCATGCCAAGAACTGAACCATCTCTATAGGCCAGTTTTTTTTGTTTTTTGTTTTTGTTTTTTTAGGTCAACAGGAAATGCATTAAAATGCCTTTTCTGGTTTGTGTCTGTGTGTCTGTGTCTGTGTCTCTCTTTGTGTGTGTCTTTGTCTCTGTGTGTGTGTGTGTCTGTGTCTCTCTTTGTGTGTCTGTGTATGTGTGTGTCTGTGTCTGTGTCTCTCTTTGTGTGTGTGTCTGTGTATGTGTGTGTCTGTGTCTCTCTTTGTGTGTGTCTCTGTGTCTGTGTCTCTCTTTGTGTGTGTGTGTCTCTGTGTGTGTGTGTCTGTGTCTCTCTTTGTGTATGTGTCTGTGTCTCTCTGTGTGTCTGTGTCTCTCTGTGTGTCTGTGTCTCTCTTTGTGTCTGTGTCTGTGTGTATGTGTGTGTCTGTGTCTGTATCTCTGTGTGTACTGGTTTCTCCATTTTCCTTCCCTTCTTTGCTCTTTTTTTTTTTTTTTTTTTTTTTTTTTTTTGCACTTCATGCCAAGGGCTCCAAATCTGACACCCTTGGTACAGTCTTTGAGACCAATATTCAGACTCTATAACTTAATGAATTCCTTAAGATGTTACTTAGACACTCCACAAACAAGCCTCAGGCAACATTTCCCAAACTAAAGTCATTTTACTTTTGATATCAGCTATTTCTTTTGTTTTCCCTTTCTCTGCATTCGGCCCCTATTCTGTCACCCAGACCAAAAATCATCTGACAGTCCCTTCTCTACCCTCCTTCCACATGCAGTCTCTCAGATTTGCTCTCAGATCTGATGCACCTGCAGCCTTCTCCCTATTTTCACGTGTTGCAGCCGTAGCTTACACAGTTCTCTCAGCAGAATTGCTACACAAACTTTTCTTCTTTTTTTCTTTTTCTTTGTGGTTTTTTTGAGACACAGTTTCTCTGTGTAGCCTTGGCTGTCCTGAACTCACTTTGTAGATCAGGTTGGCTTGTGTCAGCTTGCCTGGTCACTACACAAACGTAATACATTCTAAGCCTGCCCTCCCTGTTGCAGTACCTATCTGAACTTGTTGAGCACTTGAAATGTGGCTACTTCAAATTATGATGTGTTATAAATATCCAATATGCCTCATTATTATTCATATATTTATTACATGCTGAAAGAGTACTTACACAAAAGTCTTGCTCTGTAGCCTAGGCTATCCTATAACTCATAATCTTCTTGCATACTGAGATTATAGCTGTCTGTCACCATGGCCCCAAAAACAATATTACCTGCTGGGCCATGTACCTACTAGTTGACTAGATGTGAGTGAGTGGCTATGAGCCTGCATTTAGAGGTGATGGTAGGTGAATCACCTAGGAGAGGAACCTGTGTACCGGCCGCATCAGAAATAAGAAGCGGCTATGCTGAAAGATTGATGCTTATAACATTATCCTTTAGGGGAAGTGACATAAATAAAAGGATATTGAATAAAATAGTTCCCTCTAAAGTAAGTTCTAAAATAATCATTAAAAATAATAAATCCAGTTATATAGCTGACTAGCTGTATCCAAACAGTGTTTGTAATCTATGGAATCCTCTTTATTTGTCTATCAGTGTATGTCTTTGATGGACCACAAACTTAAATGAGATGTTTGCCAAGGAATAAGCTTCTGATTTATGTCAGAACCAACACATTTTAATAGGGTACTCAAATACTATTTCTATTTGGGCTCTGATGTGGGCTCCACGTTTGAAGCTTGGCTTTCCTATTAATATGTTGTTTTTTTTTAATTAATTTATTCTTGTTACATCTTAATGTTTATCCCATCCCTTGTAATATGTTGCTTTTTAATTTTTTTCCTTTCAGGGAACCTTAATATGTTGGGGGTTTGACACTTAATGTTTTATTTTATGTGTATGAGTGTTTGTCTACAAGTATGTAAGTGTACCAAGGGTGTTGTTAATCCTCTGGAACTGGAGTTACAGCCATTCATGAGCCACCGTGTGGGTGCTAGGAACACAACCCACATCCCCTTTAAGAGCTGCAAGTGCTCTTAACTGCTGAACTATCTCTCCATTCCCAGTGTTAAGGTTTGTTGTTGTTTGTTTTTAGAGTACTGGTGCACCATGCTCGCAGGGAAAATGTGCTTAATGGAAGGGTTTGGCTTAACCATCGTTCCATAACTTGTGACAGAACTTCCATAAACTTGGACTTTTATGTAACTCCTTTTCCTCCTCCCACTGCAGGATTACCATATCAGACTCAGTTCTAGAATCCCAGCACTTGAGAGGCTGGTGCAGGAAGATATAGCATAACTAAGGCTAAGCTTAGTCATATAGGAAGACCTTGGGTTTTTTGTTTGCTTGTTTGTTTTTAAGCAAATAAGCAAATAAACAAAAACCTCTGGGAATTCTAGTCTTTTTATAATTTATTTATTTATTTATTTATTTATTTATTTATTTATTTATTATGTATACAGTGCACATTAGGTCACGTTATAGATGGTTGGGAAACACCATATGGTTGCTGGGAAGTGAACTCAGGTCCTCTGGAAAAGCAGTCAGTACTCTTAACCGCCGAGCCATCTCTCCAGCCCTGGGAATTCTAGCCTTTGATAAGCCGCTTTTCTTTTCTGCTTTTCTTTCCCCCTCATCTTGTTTGAACGGCTTCACATAGATAACCAGAGCTTGACCTCTGTCTGCCTCTGTGCCAACCTCTAAAATAAGTGTAAACCCTATGTTTGAGCATGCAACGAATGAGAAGATTTTGTTTGCAATCTAATTAGTCTTTCCAAGATTTTATGTATTGTGAGACTTAACTTGCACTCTTCTATGCTGAAGGAATGTCAGCCATGAGCATGAAGGCAGTGGATTATATTTGCAACAGGGGTACTTTCATCTTGATCATAAACCACCCACCCACCCCCCAAAAAACTGTCCTTAAAGCCAATCCTAAAAGCACACTTGACTTCTTAACCCTTTGGCTACTTAGAGGAGTGAGAATTGACCTCCTCTTTCCTGATCATTGCTGGGTTTTACCTGTGTGCAGTCTCAGATGCCCAATAAACCCTGTCACCTAGACCTTTAGAAGAAAACCTAATGTCTAGCTGGTTTTATCCGACTCTGGTGGTAATCCAGATATCAGTCAAGTTTAATTTAAGCGTGCACTAGCAGCTGGAAACCATACTAAAGACCCATCCATTTTCGTGCCTCTCGAAACTTTTTCTTAGAGTTAAAGTTTTGAGAACATGACCAAGAGGTTCCATAGGGGAAGACTGTATTTGTCACAATGAATATAGAGCAGTTTCTCACCGACAGCTGTCATTTATTGATCAGTCTCATGGCAGGCATTCTGCTGTGTCTCTGTGCGTTAGCTTTAAATTTTTACTGTAGCTTTACATATATTTATTTTTCATACCTGGCTGTATTTTACTGTTAACCTCAATGATGAAATGGGTCTTAGTACTATTTCATAGAAAGAGGAAACATTAAAGTGGATGAGTGATATAATCAAAAATCACGCAACCAGTAAATGAGGGGAAGCAGTTGGTAATAATATTGATCATGTACTAGATCAATAATAAAGAAAAGAAAGTATTTTTAAAATTAATTGTACTAATTATAATCAGTTATACCAACAGTTTACTATTTCTGTCTAATTACAACATAGCACAATAATGATTATGATTATAAATACCATTAGGTAGATCATATTAACTTGGATAAATTTCTTTTGATTACCAAAAACAACTTAAGCCTTTATTCTGAATAGATAGGTGGCAAGTAATAACCATAGCATCTATTTTATTGAGCGTTTACTATATAGCAAGTCCTATAGTAAACTTTAGATCTGTTTCATCTAGCCATGTGAAATCAAAAGTGTGAGATTAGTACTGTACTAAGAGGAACAGGTTAGGCTTGATTGACTACCTTACCTAGTGAATGAGGTATCCAGCCCTTTACTCTTCTTTGTGTGTAATATGCTGTGAGTGCATAGGATATTTCCTGTGTGCTGAAACCTTGCACCTTTTACTAATGTGAGCTACTTGTCTGTTCAAAACTTAACATGAGTCCTATGAAATGGATAAAATTATTTTTAAAGTCTTTAAGATTATGTTTCTGTATATATAATTAATAGTTTTAATTTGGTTTATGTAGAATGATAATCCCAGCACCCACATGGTAGTTCACAACCATTTGCAGCTCCAGTGCCAAGGGAGCCTCCTTCTGTCCTCTGTGGTCACCAGGCATATGTGTAGTATACATATGTACAAGTAAACTACACACATGAAATATTATAATAATAAACAACAGCAACTCAAGGACTTTGGATGTAGCTCAGTAATAAGCTTCCTAGCATGAGGAAGACCCCAGCATCAGGAGGAGGGAGGGAGGGAGGGAGAATTTGCTTTCAGCATGCACTGGCACATTAATATGCCAAGAAGCTAAATAATGTGTCAGATTTCATGGTGATATGGAAAGAGCTAAGTTGCCTCATTTCTCCTTCTGACCAAGTCACATGGAGTTGTAAATGATCCCCTTAAAAAGCTGCTTCATCTCCATCAGACCCCTCTTTCAGGGGTTAGAGTTAATAACCATTTCATAGCATTAGAGATTAATACCTGAGTTCAAATCATAGTGTCTTTGTTAACCATTGAATAGATTACTGATTTGCAAGCTTCCCAATCTTAAAATAGGGATAAAAGTTATTTTTTATCATTCCTCAGAAAATATTGTCGAATTAAATAATTAGCTTGGTAATGCTTCAATTATGTTTGCCTTTCGTAGTATGTAAACAAAATAAGTAATGTATGTACATAGCTGAAGTCCCAAATACAATTATTTGATATATAATGACAATTCTATAATAATAAAGAGCTCTTACTTGAAATCTTATAAGTCTTTTTTTCTTTTAAATTCCTTAAAGACAAAAAGGGAGCATTCCTATGATTGTTCTGTGTTGGGCAAAATTCTCATCTTTAAAATTCTTAGAAATGAATTGTACTGGGGCTGGAGAGATGGTTCAGTGGTTAAGAGCCCTGTCTGCTTTTCCAGGGGTCCTGAGTTCAATTCCCAGCACTCACAACCATCTATAATGTGATCTCATGCCCTCTTCTGGCCTGTAGGTGTACACACAGGCAGAGCACTGTATACATAATAAGTAAATCTTAAAGAAAGAAAGAAAGAAAGAGAGAGAGAAAGGAAGAAATGAGTTGTACCTAATTGTCCACCAAAACTAATAACTTCTTGCAACACAGAAAGTATTTTCACATTATTAAGGCCTTTGTGGCCTACAAACCTTGGTATTTGAAGGCGTTTGTATGCTCTTAGAGTATTCCCTAGATGCTGATTAAATGAAACTTGTTCTACATACCTATCTAACAAAGGGGGTGGGTAGCATGTAAAGCCAACCACTTCTGAGAGTCAAGTATCAGGGTATCGGGTCATTAGAAATGCTGATTGGTGGCAGAGTAGAGAGTGTAGGCCCTACCCAAAGGCACTGAAAATTGTTTTTGCATCAAACTGTCTTAGATAAACAGATAGGCACACCTTCTACCTTTTAGAGTCTTCCAAAGATCCACCAGTTCATAGATCTTCAGCTAGTAAGTGTCTTATGATAATTCCATCTCTATGTGAAAGTTATATATCATTTCCTATGTAAAGATATGTAAAGAACTTAGTATCCTAGAGTTCCTATCAGTATCCTAGGGTTCGTTGTCAGTTGTAGTTCATAAATTTCAAATAAAATTTAGAGCAAACAACTAGAGTGATTGATTTTCTACCTGGATTCTCATTTTTTATATATATCTAAGAACTAGTGAATTATGTAGATGCCATACTAGCATGTATATGTCTTAGCATATAAGTAACATATAGTTGGCTCATAAGTTGTTCCCAAATTTTTTAATCAACACCAAATATATCCTTAGTTCTTTTTATAACATGGTATTATGAAATCTCTAACTTCTATTTATGAACAATATTAGTGAATGCTATGATTTTTCAAAATGCCAGTCATATTTATTTAGTGTTATTCTGGATAGTCCCTCACAGACTGCGTGAAGAAAGGGATTCAGGCTTCAAGTCCATTGGCAGTCCATGTAGCAAAGAAAGCACAGAAGGTTTGTAGTTGTCCTTAGCCAAGTACTAGGTGCCATAAGTACGGGCCCTACCCGTTTGGTCTCAACTCCTAATAGTTACAGTATCAGGCATTATTGTTATTCAGATACAGAGCCCCAATGGCATTCACATAAGGGAAATAACAAATGTTCCTGCTTTGAAGTCCTATGCTGTGAAACTATCGGTACCAAATGTGTACCTCGCAACCACTGAAGCAACCACATGATATCAGTGATGAGATTTCAGCAGTTAAATAAACGTTGTCATTCCCTTCATAATAGGATGATTCTAGAAGGAAGGATTTACCACCTTAAACTTCTCAATGGAGTAGTTGACCAATCTAACTATCAAACCCTCTGGTATCTTTCTGTTCTGTATGTACTAAAGCAGTATACAACACTTGGTCCAATAGAGGGCTGCTTTCTTCCTAACTTAAACTTCTAATGGTTCCCCCGCCCCCCCCCCCCCGCCCCCCGCCCCAGACTCTGTCTTTCCCACACACACCTTCAGCTTAAATGTGTCTCCTTCTGTAGAACCTTTCTCTGGTCCTCCAATCACAATTACACACTCACCTCCTTACATAATTCCATGTATGTTTTCATATGTTTCTTTCCATGTAGTTCTCTATTGGCTATCTTATGCAAATTAATGTCTTTGTTTTACAGTTTGTGAGGGCACTATAAAAGATGATCATATGACTGCACTTTTGTATTTAAAGGGCCTTTCCTAAAAATTAATTTTCCTAATTCCAACAAATTCTCTTTCCTCCTTTGTGTTTTGCATTTTTGATGTTGTTTCGAAAGTTGAAAGTGTAATCCTTTCTTTTAAGAATTCTTAGTAAAGGGTTGGGGACATTATCACTCAGCTGGCATTGTACTTGCCTCATTGGTAATAAACCCTGAGTTCTAGCACCAATAACTGGTGACACACATCTGCAATTCTAGTATTCTGGAGGTAGAGGCAGGAGGATCAGGTCATCCTCAGATACATAGTAACTTTGAGGACAGCCTAGGATAAATGAGACCCTGTCTCAAACGAGACCCTGTCTCAATAAAATAGTTCCTAATGCTTTTTTCTCTGTAAAAATGAAGAGACAAAGAAAAAATATTCTTGCCTCAGTGTTCTTATCTTTAGTTGACAGTTAAGTGAAGAAAGCGCCTCAGACCCAGATAGCTTAGGAGCTGGCAGTGCCACATCTGTATTTAATAATGTCTAATTGAGGTTTAAGTTAATTTAGATAATGTTCTTATGGAGTATTTTATTTCTCATAGTTATTTTAAAACTAGAAATCACACATTACATCTTCAACTTTTTTAAAGCCTTTAATTTTTTTGAGATTTATTTTTATTAGTTATAGATGTGTTGTTTATATCTCCTGTGTCTGTGTCTGTCTGTGTGTGTCTGTCTGTGTGTCTGTTTGTCTGTCTGTGTGTGTGTCTGTGTGTCTGTCTGTGTCTGTCTGTGCGTCTATCTGTGCATCTGTCTCTGTGTGTGTGTGTGTGTCTGTCTGTCTCTGTGGGTATCTATCTGTGCATCTGTCTGTGTGTGTCTGTGTGTGCATCTGTCTGTGTATGTGTGTGAGTGTCTGTTTATATGTGTCCGTCTGTTTGTGTGTCTGTCCGTGTATCTGTCTCTGTGTGTGCACACATTAATTCAGATGCTGTTAGAGGCCAGAGGCTTCAGATTCTCTGGAGTTAGGGGCGGTTGTAAACCACTCAACATGAATGCTAAGGACAGAGCGCAGGACCACCACAAGAGTAGCACATGCTAACTGCTGGGCCATCTCTCCAGCCCTGAAAAATACTCTGATTCAGTTCATTGAATCTTAAGCCATGCATGTTAGCCAAAACTGGCAATAAAGGATAGATTCTTTGCACTACCGCTTGGAAGGAAGTCTTTTCAGGTTTCTTGTCACACAAATTCTGTGCATCAGACTCTTTATTTCTTAGGCAGGAGAGTTAAGACAATGCCAGTGCCACCAATACTGTATCTCTTATCCCAAAACAAGTTATTAAAGAATTCCAGGCTAAGCCGTGCATGGTAGTGCATGCCTTTATTCCAAGCACTCAGGAGGCAGAGGCAGGTGGATCTCTATGAATTCGAGGCCAGGACAGTCAGGGCTACACAGAGGAAAACAAAAAACTCCAGGCTGACCTTCTGACCCTATTATCTAAACTCTCTGTTTTGGTTATATCATGGCCTTTCTTTTCTTGTAAGTATGAAAAGTTTTTAATGCTATAAAATACTACACACTTGATTTTAATATCAGAGTTCTAAATTGCATTTTAAAGGGACAGTAGTAGCCTGAGTGCGTGTTCACAAAAGCAGCTAGATAATATGACAAAGTCCAACGGCAGTCATTTCTTCACTCCTGCCCCATTTCTCCTAAGCAAATGCACTTAGGGTGCTCTTCAGTGATAGTATGTATAAAGGATGGTCTCCAAAAAGAGACTGACAGCCTTAATTTGTTTGATATGTGCAATCATAGTCCGTGTTAAATTCAAAATGCTTGTCCAATCAAGGTTTCAATATAGAAGAGAGGCAGTAACAAGCATGCTGTACACTGTAATAAAGAAATCTGTTGATTGAAAACAGTTTGTACATTTTGGAAATGATAGGGAATGTAATTGGTAAGAAAGAAAAGGATAGGGCTTCATAAATAATAGGAAATAGAGCATATTTTTTACTGATAATACTAACTCGATTTAATAACATTTTTGGTGTTGAATTTTTGTATTCCAGAAAATAAGCAAGGTGGCTCCTTTTCTTGTACTCTAAATGTCTTGATTAATGGAGTGACCTTTTTTACTTTTGTTTTCAATGAGACTAGCTCTAATGGAATGAATCGGAATCAACAATGAGTGAATGATATGCGAGGAGTTTGTTTCCATTTAAAACTCAGACATTTTAAACTGTTTCAGGTACAAATACTGTATCAATGTGTGTTTGTGATGGAAGAACGGAACAATAGGGAAGCACATAGAACAAACTAATGGGCACCCTCCACCCACAGCTCTCTCATAGCCTGCTCCTTGCATTGTCATAGCCTAGCCTAGCCTCTTTGTACGTAGATACCTGAGTGACAGTTTGTATGCAAAGTGGCTGTAGTGATTTTACTGTCTATGTCACACTCAAGTCTACTTTTCTAAGACTGGATTCAAAGACGATCAGGCCACACTGTGAAGGGTTGATATTAACAGCTCTCCACAGGAAATGGATTATTAACTTGGACACTACTGGCTGTACTTGGGAAGAGTTAGCTAGGATCTGTCAGGTCACAGGCCATTGGAGCTTCTCAGCAAAGTTGTCCAGTTTTGTCTTCTCTGGCTGTGAATAGAAGATTCACCCAGTCCACAGGCTGCATGGCTCAGCTGGTCTTCAGTCCACACTGCAATCCTGACGATATAGGCCCTAGTGCCAGTGAAGGAGGGAGTGTGCTAGCAAGGTGAGGGCAAGCAGGCAAAGAACAAAAACTTACTTTTTCCATGTCCTATTTATATAGCAGTGGTTCTCAACCTGTGGCTCAAGACCCCTTGGGGGGGGGGGTCAAACAACCCTTTTACTGGGGTCACATATCAGAAATCCTGCATGTCAGATACTTACATTGCAGTTCATAACAGTAGTGAAATTAGAGTCATGAAGTAGCAGTGTAAGTCATTTTATGGTTGGGGTCACTACAACAGGGCTTGCAACAATGGGTTACAGCATTAGAGAGGTTGAGAAGCACTGTTAGAGGATTCCAGCAGAAGGTATGGCCCAGATGAAAGTCTGACCAACTTTTTAAAATGTTAGTAGAATGGCATGTTGTGATGGCTGCTTTGGGTTACATCTGGAATGATCTACAATCCAGAAATGTAGGGCACACGTATGAGAGATTATTTTTGCTTAAAATCCACTTGTAGACTGAACCTTTGAGGTGGGAAGACACATACCTTTGCTCCAGATCTTGAGGCAGAAAGTACATACTTTCAATCAAGCAAAATAACATTTTAAAAAATTGATAGCAATATTTTATTACTCCTTCTGAGTGGCTTTTTTTGTGGGTGGGGGGTGGGGTCAGGGATTGAGGGTGGTGGTGGTTTGGTTTGGTTGTTTTAGTGCTTAGATCAAAGATAAGCACCACTCCCATACCTGGCTTACCTTACCATTTCGTTGAATGGTTACCTAAGGCTAAGTGATAGATAAGGAACAGTGGGGAGTTTAAGACCATAATCTGCACCTAGTGGAGGCCTTAGACTATGTCAAGACACCGTGAAAAGGCAGAAGGGTAAACAGTGACATCTGGAAAAGAGAACACAAAGACTATCTGTGCTGAAATATTTTTATTGTCAACCTGTTATGACTCAGTGTCACCTAGGAAGGAGTCTTATAGGATTGTCCAGATCAGATTGGCTTGTGGTCATGTCTTTGAGAAGTCTTGCAGTCACTGCATCCTGGCCAAGTGACCCAGAGCTTTATAAGGAAAAGGCCTGTGAGCAGTATTCCACTATGGTTACTGCTTCAGTGCCATCTTGAGTTCCTGTCCTGCCTTCCCTCAGTGGCAGACTGTGACCTGGAAGTAAAAGCCAAACGACAGAAAAGCAAACTAGCATAGTGTCCTTATTATAGTCAAGTTCCATGACAATGAAAAGCCGGCCCTGCAGCAGTGGAATGAGCACACCGCCTTCACAACACAAACACTGAGGGCACCAGCCTTTCACATGTTGTTTGTCTACATATATACATGCATACATTTGGGCAAACACTTAATACACATAAAGCCAAACCCAAAAAAAAATTTTTTTTAAAAGAGGGGCCCACTTTAGTCACCCATCACTTGCAGCAAAGTGTTGAAGTCAAAGATGAGAAAACGGACAGACTCATGCATTTCCAATGATAGTATATATCCACACAGAGAAAAAGGAAACCGCCATGCCGTGCTGTTCTACTCTCTGAACTTGTTTTTTTTCCCCCTAAGTAAATTAGACAGCTTTGTATTAATGTAACAAAATATCTGAGCTACATCAACTTATAAAAAGGTTTATTTTGACTCATAGGTTTAGCATTTTGGTCTACAGACTGTTGGTTTGGAGCGTGTGACAAAACAGAACAGCATGGTGGAGTGGGTAGCAAGGCCAAGCCACTTACTTACCTCCTTGCTGGGATGCAAAAAAGAAAAAAGGCAGGGGGAGCTATGGATATAATTCAGTCAGAGTGCTTGCTAGCATGCACAAAGCCATGAGTTTGATCAATCACAGCACTGTATGAGCCAGCATGGTGGCTGGCACATGTCTAAAATACCAGTACTCAAGTGATAGCGATCAGAGGTAAGCTTATCCTCAGCTACATAGGGAGTTGGAAGCCAGCCTTGGCTACATGGGATCCTGCCTCAAAAAGAAAAAAGAAAGGACTGAAGTCCTATAGGCACTTTGAAAGGCACACCGCCCTCTCTTGTGAATCAAGATGTTATGCTAAACCAGGCTGTGGTGGCCCATGCAAGCCTTTAATCCCAGCACTCAGGAGGCAGAGGCAGGATCTCTGTGAATTAGAGGCCAGCCTGAACTGCATAGTGAGTTCCAGGACAGCCAGGGCTATATAGAGAGAATGTGTCTCAAAAACAAAAACAAGAAAGCAAAAAAGACCTTCCACCAGGTTCCACCTCTCAAGCTGGGGACTAAACCTGTAAGAGCACATGTGCTTTTGGGGAACATTCCACATCCAAATTAGCAGTAATGTGGCATTTGATGGTTTTGCTAAGATTCTTGATACTTATGTAATTAATTATAGGTACATAAGTAATTTGAAAGAACACTTGGTTATGTTTAGTGTTTTAAACACCTGGTAGACATACACAAAAGACACATTTTTTTGTAGATATGGGTATGGATAAGAATCCTGGGGTTTTTAATATTTCTATTTTATTTTCAACCCAGTTTTTTAAAGAAATGTTTTTTCCATCCATTTTCAGCAGGCTAACTTAGTTCCAAACTAATTTGATTTCATCAACACTTACCTGAACAAAAACTTCAGTGTCCCTGTGTACTGGAGTGAGCCAGCTCATAAACACCTTTCTATGAAATCACTGCCAATGGCTTAGAGTGAACATACAAGAGGGTCTGGGAGTACTTGCTGGTTTTCCAGAGGACCCAAGTCATAGAAGTTCCACTTGGAAAGAATGACTGCGTGAAAAGAAAAAGTTCTGAGTCTACTCAGTCTTAGCCCTCTGTGTTGTCCCACAGTTAGGGAGAACTGCTTGTTCTGAATCCTGTATAGCCTTTTGGTGTCCCCCACACCTGATACACTTACAAAATAGCCTGCCACGTGCTTGAGTGCCAGGAAACAAAAGCAGGGTGCCCTTCTTACCTGTTCATCAGAATTACAAAAGGGTCCACTCACATACTGAAATTAAAATCACATAGGACACAAACTCTTGTTAAAATTCAATTAAGTTTAAAAATCAAAACAAAACCTTGTAACCACGGCACTCAGAATGCTGAGGTAGGAAGACTTGGCTGTGTAGTGAAGCGTATCTTCTAAACAGAGAAGAAAAGAACAACCATAAGTGCCAAAAAGATGCGTTCAGAGAACCTAGGGCTTTGTCTCCCGCTTCATTTTTCCCCAAGTTCCCTTTCTCTTCTGTGGGAGATTGATTTTTTCTCTGCTTCTCTTAGCTACAGTGGGCTCAGAATGTACTTATCCTGTAGTTCCCAGTGCCGGTAACCTAAACTAAAAAAGGATCTCTGTTAATTCTCTGACCCAGTTTTGAATCCCAGGTGAAGACCAGCAGCATCACCTTGTACAAGCTAGTTGGTAAGGACTCACCATATGGACCGGAAAGGAGAACTGTCAGAAAATGCTTTTCCACCTACCTGGCTGCCACAAGTTTATAGCTTAATCTAATGTAACCAAGGTCCTGATAAATCTTTCTGATTGGTTCTCACAAAGTGAGAGAATTTTGGAAAGAACTTTTTCTGAGAAGCCAAGGAATCTCTAAAAGCCAGCAGGCTTGCGGGACCAGCCCTACTGTTTTCACTGACAATTAGCTTGCTTGGTGTTAATTAGCTAATGTGTTTGACAGGGTATCTAGTTCTTCATCTGTTTTCCTTGTCATTCTTTTATACTCAGTGGGGGAGAAGGAAACTTAGTAAACAAAGAAGCTTCTATTTCCACCAGAGAGCAAGTAGGTAGTATCTGTTGGTGTAGCTGGTAAAAACATGTGATGCTACAAAGGGACTTATTCTGAGTTCTGTAACTGAATTGTCCCCACTAGCTTGGAGCTCTGTCCATGCAAAAGCAGCTCACCTGGGTATTCTGGGTCATCTTTAAAATTTAATATGTATATATGTGTGCCCTAGCATGTATGTCTGTGTACTGTGTACATGTCTGGTGCCACCAGAAGCCTGAAGGGGATGTCAGTTCCCCTGGAACTGGAGTTACTAATGGTTGTGAGATATCATGTGAATTCTAGAAATTTAACCTGGGTCCTCAGCAAGAGCAGTAAATGCTCTTTATTTTTATTTTTATTTTTTAAATAATTTGTTCAGATTATATCCTGATTCTTATCCCCTCACTTGTATCTTCCCATTCCCTCCCTCCCTCTTTCACCCTATTCCCCTCCCCTAGACCTCTGACAGAAGGGGCCCTACTCCTCCACCATATGACCAGAGCCTATCAGGTCTCATCCTGGTAGCCTGCTTCCCCTTTCTCTGAGTGCCACCAGGTCTCCCCACCAAGGGGAAGTGATCAAATAGGGGCCACCAGAGTTCATGTCAGAGGCAATCCCCACTGTCCACACAACCATGGAGAATGTGCTGTCCATTAGCTAGATCTGAACAGGAGGGGAGTCTAGATTGGCTGCATGCGTTGTCCTTGGTTGATAAAGCAGTTTGTGCAGGTCCTCCTGGACCCTCTGGGTCCTTCTGTCTCCCCATTCTTCCATACCACTCTCACCTGGAGTCCCAGTAGTGAGTCCCAGCATCTGTCCCAATCCCCTGCTAAATGAAGACTCTCAGAGGACATCCATGTTGGGCTAGTGTCCAATTATAAGTGAGTATATACCATATGTGTCTTTCTGGGTCTGGATTATTTCACTCAGGATGGTCATTACTAGTTCCAACAATTTGCCTGCAAATTTCAAATTTTCCTTGTTTTTTTTTAGTAGCTGAGTAGTATTCCATAGTGTGAATGTACCACAGTTTTCTTTATCCGTTCTTCGAATGAAGGAAATCTAGGTTGTTTCCAAATTCTGTCAACTGTGAATAAAGGTGCTATGAACATAGCTCAGCCAGCGTCCTTGTTGTATGGTGGAGCATGTTTCGAGTATATGCCAAGGAGTTGAATAGCTGGGACTTGAGGTAGTCCTATACACAATTTTCTTAGAAAGCACCAGATTGATTTCCAAAGTGGTTGTGCAAGTTTGCACTCCCACCAGAAATGAAGGAGTGTTCATTCCCCTTTCTCCACATCCTCCCCAGCATGTGGTATCTCTTGAGTTTTTGATCTTAGCCATTCTGATGGGTGTAAGATGGAATCTCAGAGTCATTCTGTTTTGCATTTCTCTGATGACTAAGGATGTTGAGCATTTCTTTATGTGTTTCTCAGCCATTCGATATTCCTCTATGGAGAATTCTCTGTTTTATTCTGTACCCCATTTTTAATTGGGTTATTTGTTTTGGTGGTGTTTAATTTCTTGAGTTCTTTATATGTTTCGGATATTAGCCCTTTGCCAGATGTAGCACGTTCATGAAGATCTTTTCCAAGTCTGTAGGCTGCCACTTTGTTCTGTTGACAGTATCCTTTGCCTTACAGAAGCTTCTCAGCCCCATGAGGTCCCGTTTATTAATTGTTGACCTTAGAGCCTGGGCTGTTGGAGTTCTGTTTAGGAAGTTGTTTCCTGTGCCAATGAGTTCAAGGCTCTTCCTCACTTTTTCTTCTAACAGATTTAGTGTATACAGTTTTATGTTGAGATATTTAACCCATTTGGACTTGAGTTTTGTCCATGGTGATAAATATGGATCTACTTGCATTTTTCTATGCCTGCCAAGAACAGTAAATGCTCTTAACCACTGAGGCAAAACTCTAGCCCCTTCAGAGTTCTTTCTTGACCTTTGTCATGGTGTGTCTCTAGTGGATCATCCTTCCTTGACATACAAAAGATAAAGCCTGCAGTGACCTGCTCCTTCTCCAGCCTTGTCCACTCAATGCAGGCAATTTTTTTTCTTATTATCCACATTTGCTTTTGCGTGACCTCACACAGTCACGGATCTTCCTTAGAAGTTTCCATCTTTCTAGAGTGACTATCTATATTGGCTTCTATCAACGACCAAAAGAAAGCCATCATGTTTGGCTTATTTCATTAATATTTCTTCTGGAAGTGCCCATTTCCTGGGCCCAGTCTATCTTGAGTATCTCACTGTGTATCTCTCTTCTGTTTTTTTTTTTTTTTCCTCATTAATGCCACCCTCCAAAAGTAGGTATATAATTTGTGAAAAGTAGTTACTATCATTTTCTTTTTTTTTTTTATTAATTTATTCTTGTTACATCTCAATGGTTGTCCCATCCCTTGTATCCTCCCATTCTTCCTTCCCTCCCATTTTCCCCTTATTCCCCTCCCCTATGACTGTGACTGAGGGGGACTTCCTCCCCCTGTATATGCTCATAGGGTATCAAGTCTCTTCTTGGTAGCCTGCTATCCTTTCTCTGAGTGCCACCCGGTCTCCCCCTCCAGGGGACATGGTCAAATATGAGGCACCAGAGTACATGTGAAAGTCATACCCCACTCTCCACTCAACTGTGGAGAATGTTCTGTCCATTGGCTAGATCTGGGTAGGGGTTTAAAGTTTACCGCCTGTATTGTCCTTGGCTGGTGCCATAGTTTGAGCAGGACCCCTGAGCCCAGATCTGCCTATCATAATGTTCTTCTTGTAGGTTTCTAGGACCCTCTGAGTCCTTCTACTTTGCTATTCTCCCATGCTTCTCTCATCTAGAGTCCCAATAGGATGTCCTCCACTCTGTCCCTGTTTCCTGGTAAGTGAAGGCTTTCATGGGACATGCCCCTTGGGCTAGTATGCAGATATAAGTGAGTATATACCATTTGAGTCTTTCTGCTTCTGGGTTAGTTCACTCATTATGATCATTTCTAGTTCAATCTATTTGTCCACAAATTTCGGGAATTCCTTGTTTTTAATAGCTGAGTAGTATTCCATAGTGTATATGTACCACAGTTTCTTTGCCCATTCTTCTACTGAGGGACACTTAGGCTGTTTCCATGTTCTGGCTATTATGAATAAGGCTGCTATGAACATGGTTGAGCAAATTTTCTTGTTGTGTGGTGGAGCATCTTCTGGGTATATTCCAAGGAGTGGAATAGCTGGGTCTTGAGGAAGCCCTATTCCCAGTTTTCTGAGATAGCACCAGATAGATTTCCAAAGTGGCTGTACTAGTTTGCATTCCCACCAGCAATGAAGGAGTGTTCCTCAAACTCCACATCCTCCTCACCAGGATGTGATGTCACTTGAGTTTTTGATCTTAGCCATTCTGATGGGTGTAAGATGGAATCTCAGTGTCGTTTTGATTTGCATTTCTCTGATGACTAATGAGGTTGAGCATTTCTTTAAGTGTTTCTCAGCCATTTGAGAATTCTCTGTTTAGTTCCAAGCCCTGTTTCTCAGTTGGGTTATTTGGTTTGGTGGTGTTTAATTTCTTGAGTTCTTTATATATTTTGGATATAGACCTTTGTCAGATGTAGGGTTGGTGAAGATTTTTTCCCAGTCTGTACGCTGTCACTTTGTTCTCTTGACAGTGTCTCCTGCCTTACAGAAGCTTCTCAGCCTCATGAGGTCCCATTTATTAATGGTTGACATTAAGGCCTGGGCTGTTGGTGTTCTGTTCAGGAAGTTGTCTCCTGTGCCAATATGTTCCAGGCTCTTCCTCACTTTTTCTTCTAAGTGACTTAGTGTTTCTGGTTTTATGTTTAGGTCTTTAATCCACTTGGATTTGAGTTTTGTGCAAGGTGACAAATATGGGTCCAGTTTCATTTTTTTACACATAGACCTCCAGTTAGACCAGCACCATTTGTTGAAGATGCTATCCTTTTTCCATTGAATGGATTTGGCTTCTTTGTCAAAAATCAAGTAACCATATGTGTGTGGATTCATATCTGGGTCTTCAATTCGATTCTACTGATAAACCAGCCTGTTGCTGCGCCAGTACCATGCTGTTTTAATTACTATTGCTTTATAGTACAGTTTGAGATCAGGTATGGAGATTCCTCCGGAGCACCTTTTATTGTACAAGATTGTTTTAGCTATTCTGGGTTTTTTGTTTTTCTATATGAAGTTCAGAATTGAACTTTCAATATCTTTAAAAAATTGTGTAGGTATTTTGATAGGGATTGCATTGAATCTGTAGATTGCTTTTGGTAAGAAAGCCATTTTTACTATGTTAATTCTCCCGATCCATGAGCAAGGAAGATCATTCCATCTTCTCAGGCCGTCTTCAATCTCTTTCTTCAGAGTTTTGAAGTTGTTTTCAAACAAGTCCTCCACTTGCTTAGAGTAACTCCTAAATATTTTATTTTGCTTGTGGCTAATGTGAAGGGTGTGGTTTTTCTAATTTCTTCCTCTGCAGGCTTGTCATTTGTGTATAGGAAGGCTACAGACTTTTTTGAGTTAATTTTGTATCCAGCCAATTTGCTGAAGGTGTTTATCAGCTGTAGGAGTTCTCTGGTGGAATTTTGAGGGTCACTTATGTACACTATCATATCATCTGCAGATAGGGATAATTTGACTTCCTCCTTTCCCATTTGGATCCCCTTGATCTCCTTTTGTTGTCTTATTGCTCTGGCTAGAACTTGGAGTACTATATTAAAGAGATATGGAGAGAGTGGGCAGCCTTGCCTTGTTCTCGATTTTAGAGGAATTTCCTTGAGTATCTCACCATTTACTTTGATTTTGGCTATTGGCTTGCTGTATGTAGCCTTTATTATGTTGAGGAAAGTGCCTTGTATCCCCGATATCTCTAAAACTTTAAACATGAATGGGTGTTGGATTTTATCAAATGCTTTCTCTGCATCTAAGGAGATGATCATGTGGTTTTTTATTTTCAGTTTGTTTATATGGTGGATTACATTGATGGATTTCCGTATATTAAACCATCCCTGCATGCCTGGAATGAAGCCTACTTGGTCATGATGAATGATATCTTTGATGTGTTCTTATATTCGTTTTGCAAGTATTTTGTTTAGTATTTTTGCATTGATGTTCATAAGAGAAATTGGTCTGAAATTCTCTTTCTTTGTTGAGTCTTTGTGAGGTTTAGGTATCAATGTGACTATGGCCTCATAGAATGAATTTGGTAATTTTCCATCCATTTCTATCTTTTGGAGTAGCTTGAAGAGTATTGGTATTAGCTCGCCCTTGAAGGTCTGGTAGAATTCTGCACTGAAACCATCTGGCCCTGGCCTTTTTTTTTTTTTTTGGTTGCTTCTATTTGGTTGCTTCAATGATTGCTTCTATTTCTGTAGGGGAAATGGGACTATTTAGCTTGTTTATCTGTTCTTCACTCAACTTTGGCAAGTGAAATTGATCAAGAAAATCCTCCATTTCCCTTAATTTTCAAATTTTGTGGCATATATGCCTTCGAAGTAGGATCTTATGATTCTTTGTATTTCTTCAGTGTGTGTTGTTATGTCTCCCTTTTCATTTCTGATTTTGTTGATTTCAATACTGTCTCTCTGCCTTTTAGTTAGTTTGGCTAATGGTCTGTCTATCCTGTTGATTTTCTCAAAGAACCAGCTCTTGGTTTTGTTGATTCTTTAGACTGTTTTCTTAGTTTCTAATTTGTTAATTTCAGCCCTGAGTTCAATTATTTCCAGACGTCTATTCCTTTTGGGTGTTTCTGCTTCTTTTTTTTCTAGGGCTTCCAGTTGTGTCGTTAAGATGCTTATGTGCGATGTTTCCAATTTCTTTTTAAAGGCACTTAGTGCTATGAATTTTCCTCTTAGCACGGCTTTCAATGTATCCCACAAATTTGGGTATGTTGTTCTTTCATCGTCATTGAATTTCAGAAACTCATTGGTTTCTTTATTTCTTCCCTGACCCAGGTGTCATTTAGCAGAGAGTTGCTTAGTTTCCACGTACATGTAGGCTTTTTGTTATTTCTGTTGTTGTTGAATTGCAGCCTAAGAGCATGATGATCTGATAGGATACAAGGTATTATTTCAATCCTCTTTTATCTGTTGAGGCTTGCTTTGTGACCTGCGATGTGATCAATTTTGGAAAGGGTTCCATGGGGTGCAGAGAAGAAGGTATATTCTTTCTTGTTTGGGTGAAAGGTTCTATAGATATCTGTTAGATCCATTTGACTCATGGCATTGGCTAATGATGTTATTTCTCGGCTTAGTTTCTGTTTCAATGACCTATCTTTCAGTGAGAGTGGGGTGTTGAAGTCTCCCACTATTATTGTGTGGAGATCAATGTGTGGTTTAAGTTGTTACTATCATTTTCATGACAACATATTCTCCCCCTAAAGAATCCTGATATTTATTGGGCACACACGAAAAGTGGGCCTTTGTAACAGAGAGATGGTAATTCTGTGTGAATATGTGGGGGACACAGGAGGATTTTTGTTTCCAAGGGAAAGTTTAACAAAGTCTTGACATATTTTATAGTCCCTTGTCAAAGCTAGTAGTGAGCAAACAGTAAGGAATCACTGGCTTGTATTTATAATCCCAACACTTGGGAGGCTGAGGCAGGTAGAATAAGTTTGAGAATAACATGAGCTACATAAAGTATGATTTCCAGGCTAGCCCTGGGCTATAGAGTATAACCCTATGTTTAACAAGACCTGTGTGTCATTTGCTCACTTGATTTTTGACAAAGAAGCCAAATCTATTCAATGGAAAAAGGATAGCATCTTCAACAAATGGTACTGGTCTAACTGGATATCTACATGTAGAAAAATGCAATTAGACCCTTATTTGTCACCATGCACAAAACTCAAGTCCAAGTGGATTAAAGACCTCAACTTAAAACCAGAGATATTAATTCAGTTAGAAGAAAAAGTGGGGAAGAGCCTGGGACACATAGGCACAGGAAACAACTTCCTGAACAGTAAGTACACCAACAGCCCAGGCCTTAATGTCAACAATTAATAAATGGGACCTCATGAGGCTGAGAAGCTTCTGTAAGGCAGGAGACACTGTCAAGAGAACAAAGTGACAGCCTACAGAATGGGAAAAGATCTTCACCAACCCTTCATCTGACAAAGGTTTAATATCCAAAATATATAAAGAACTCAAGAAATTAAACACCACAAAACCAAACAACCCAATTGCGAAATGGGGCTTGGAACTTAACAGAGAATTCTCAACAGAGGAATATCAAATGGCCGAGAAACACTTAAAGAAATGCTCGTCCTCGTTAGTCATCAGAGAAATGCAAATCAAAACGACACTGAGATTCCATCTTACACCCATCAGAATGGCTAAGATCAAAAACTCAAATGACACCACATGCTGGCGAGGATGTGGAGAGAGAGGAACACTCCTTCAATGTTGGTGGGAATGCAAACTAGTACAACCACTTTGGAAAGCTATCTGGCGCTTTCTCAGAAAAATGGGAATAGGGCTTCCTCAAGACCCAGCCATCCCACTCCTTGGAATATACCCAGAAAATGCCTACCACATAACAGGGACATATGCTCAACCATGTTCATAGCTGCTCTATACATAATAGCCAGAACATGGAAACAGCCTAAGTGTCCCTCAGTAGAAGAATGGACTAAGAAACTGTGGTATATTTACACGATGGAATACTACTCAGCTATTAAAAACGAGGAATTCCCGAAATTTGTGGACAAATGGATTGATCTAGAAATTATCATAATGAGTGAGTTCACCCAGAAGCAAAAAGAGACAAACGGTATATACTCACTTATATCAAAACACTAGTCCAAGGGATACGTACCATGAAAATCTTTACTTACCAAGAAAGTGGGTCAGAGGAGAGGATATCCGATTGAGACTTTAGGCAAGAGTAGCATGGAAGAAAGAGGAAATAGTAGGACCCACAGGGTCCTGGAAACCTATAAGAAGAACTTTATGACAGGCAGATCTGGATCCTGGGGTCCTCCTCAAACTAAGGCACCAGCCAAGGAGAATATAGGCAGTAAGCTTCGAACCCCTACCAAGACCTAGCCGGCGAACATGACACTCTCCACCGTTGAGTGGAGAGTGAGATCTGACTCTCACACGAACTCTGGTGCCCCTTTTCTGACCATGTCCCCTGGATGGGGAGACCTGGTGGCACTCAGAGGAAGGATAGCAAGTTACCAAGAAGAGACTTGATATTCTGAGAGCATATATAGGGGGAGGAGGTCTCCCTCAGTCACAGACATAGGGGAGGGGAGAAGGGGAGAAATGGGAGGGAGGGAAGAATGGGAGGAAACAGGGGAAGGGCTAACAATCGAGATGTAATATGAATAAATTAATAAAAAAAAAAACAAGACCTGTGTGTGCGTGTGCGTGCGTGTGTATGTGTCCAAAATGTCAGTAAGCCTTGATAAGCCTTCATTTTTGGCTAGCAAGGTGGATGTGTAGAGTTGGTAAAGAAATGGGGGGGCGGGCTGGGGAGGTGGAGGCAGGGCATTATGCTGATGCTAAGGAAAGCCTAGATAGTAATTTTTCAATTCAAAGAAAACTAGTAACAGTAAATGTAGCAACCTTTTTCTGGCCACAGGAAAATAGCCTTTTGGTGTTTACACAATTAATATAGAAAATCAGTTGTGTTATGTATCTGTGGCATATAATTTTATTTATTAAATTTTCTTTAACATAGTAAGCTTATTACATGCTTAAATGGATATGTATGGTTTGGGAAACAAAGGAGTAGAAGATAAGTGTCAGTTTAAATTTTTGAAAGTTCTTTTAACGTTCCAGCTTAACAGAAAGCAGCTGATGTCTTACCTCTGCTTTTGCATTCAGTCTGGGGCAGCAGCACACATCATAGGAGCCTCTGAAAATCTGACCCTACACCCAGGAGAGAATGAGGGCCAGAAAGCCAATAATGCCTTGGAATACTTTTGAAAATATTTTGATCTTGAAAACCCCTGCCTGAGACTCAGGGTCTCCCTCCTATCCCCACACTTGGAGAAATGCAACTCTAGAACTAAGGAGTTCATCATCAGGAATGAGAGAAATGAAATGTGGATTTTCATTGCTTTTCTAACTGATATTTAGCACTCTCTTCAAATATGACCAGAGGCCTAAAATTACCTTGGTACTAGTGTTATCTGTGACTTAGTCACCAATAGAATCAAGGGCACCTTCAGGTCACATTATAATTGTTGCAGATAACTAAATACCATGTGTATTCATCACCGCTTTAAAATTTCAGATGCCACAGTGCTACATTTTATGTGTAATACCTTAAGAAGAACATACATTACTATACTGCAGTTAATGTACCTAAATATTATGATGTGTTCCAGTATAGTTACTTTACTATGCAATTCTGTTTTTAATTTTAACTTTAAAAAAACCTGAGAGTATAGTAATGTAGCTTAGTGGTAGAGCACTTGCACCACTCTAGTTACCAAGATACCATAGGACCTCATAGTATCCTAGAGACCAGACAGAGACCCCCCAGCCAGGTCTCCACCCTACCCACTTCCACCTAAAGACAGTGTGGCATCCTGCACCCTATTCCCATAGAGCACTTCCACTGTGACCATAGCCTCTGCCACCCTAAGACCACACATAGAACCTGGTAATTCCTCCACAGATTTCTGAAGATTAACAGTAGGAATCATCTTCATATAAAGTCTGTTCTTGAGCTCGGACTCAAGTATCTACCCCTAGTTGATCTGAGACTTGACCCCCAAAACTGAACCCTGAGCACCATTCGACTGGTCCACAGCCTTACAGGTTAGAGTAACAACAAAGAAAGAGCCAAATATTCAACCAGAGTGAGACCAGATATCCATAGTAAAAACAGTACCGGTGACAAAACTCTAGGTGTCTAGGTCCCACCACAAAAATACAAACAAGGAGAGGTGAAGGGGGTGGATCTGAGGGCAAAGGGAGATGGGGGAAAGAAACTGAGGAAGGGAAAATGGCAGTCGGGTTATAATATGAGAAAGAAGAATAAATACAAAGGAAATAATACAAACAACACAAATAACGAAGAAAATATCTTCTCCAGAAATTAGCACCTCTACCATAATGCCCCCTGGGGAAAGAAACTTAGCTGATGCACAAGACAGTGCTTTCAAAATAGCAACTATAAATATGAAAAGACCTCAAAGAAGTTATAAATAAATGCCTATAAATATATAATTTATAATATAAATTATATATTATAAACAAATGGAGACTGCAAAAACAGTTGAATAAAAACTATTGAAGATATGAAGGTGTAATGTAATAAAGATAATAAAGAAAAGCCAAACAAAATTCAAAATGGAAAATTCAGAAAGGCAAACAAAAAGCTCAGAGGAACCCATGACCAATAGATTGAATCAAGTGGAATAGAAAAATATCAGGTTATAAAGACAAAATAAAGGAATTGAGCACTCAACCAAAGAAAATATTAAATTACATTACATACACAGGCAGGCAGACAGACAGACAGCACAGAAACACATAAGAACTCCGGGACAGTAAGAAAAGACCACACCTACAAACCATAGCTATAAAAGGTACAGAAAGTATTTTCAACAAATCTAAGGAAAGAGATACTGGTTGAGCTACAAGAGACATATAAAACACCAAAATAGGACCAGAAAAGAAACTCCCCTCATAATTAAACAAAACAAAGAAAAGACACTGAAAGCTACAAAAGAGAAAGACAAAGTTACATATAAAGGCAGGCCCATCATAGTAATACCTGACTGTTGGAGTAATCTTGTATACACTGTGTGAAGGGTGCCTTTGTATATTCACTTGAGAGCTGAGTACTGTCCAGACTTTGATATTGTTAATTTTTTTCTCTTTTTCTTTTTTTTTCTTCTTTTTTTTCATATTTTTATTCTTATTGTTCATCACAGGCTTCCTCCCTCACCTTTTGATTGGCTTAATAAAGAGCTGACAACCAATATCTAGGCAGGAGAGTAAAGGCAAGACTACTGGGTAGAGAGAGGGTCTCTGTGAGAAGAATCAAATACAGGAGATTCACAAGCATGCCACGGGAAGGAACAGGTGCTGGGACTGAGTGAGAGAGAGGTAATGGGCCATGTGGCAAGACATAGGCCAGTGTTTGTTGGGTCTTTGGTCTTTATTCTTCCACTGGCTGGTCCAAGAAAGTCCTGCTATACCTGAATTTCCAGTGAAGACTTTGTAAGCCAAAAGAGCCTGGACTGATGGACTACAAGTCCTCGAAGACCACAGATGCCAACCTAGACCCTGTACAACTATCGATAATAATCAAAGGAGAAAGAAAAACTTGCCATGATAAAAAAAAAACATACTTATGGAATTTATGTTCACTAAGCCAACTCTTCCTACACAATATACTAGAAGGAATACATGGGTCTGAAGATTAAACTCCCCAGGAGAGCACAATTCCAGAACAGTTCATCAAAAGAGGTCTAAGAAAATACAGCAACAAATAACAGGAATTAATAAACATCATTCAATAGTAACTCTCAGAGTTGATGTTCTCAATTTCACAAAAAAAAAAAAAAAAAAAAGACACAGATGAACAAATTGGATTAAGAAAGCAAGTGCAAGTGACAATAGTGTGCTTATGTACCCCCATCTATATGCACAGGTACAACTTCAGGTCATCACAAATGTTTACAACAAGCGTTCTTAGTTTTCAAAAGAGTGTTCCTGTAATCTCATAATGTACATGATTTAGAAAGGGTCCCTTCACAAGGTCAGTGACCTCAAGAGTTAGATAGCCAGGAAATTCCTATCATTTTTAAATGCTAATAAAGCTTCTCAAGCACTCCTGCAACAAAACACAGAACTGGGCAAAAAAGGAAAAAAAAACATTGCTTCTAAAAGGGGATGCAGGGTGTATAGGAGACTTGGTTGCTTGGTTTTTTAAAAATAACATAAAGAAGCACAAACTGAGTATGGACAGCTAAGGATATAGCTTAGTTTGGTAGAGTGCTGTCCTAGCATACACAAAGCCCTGAGTTAAGTCCTTAGCTCCACCTACAACTGTGCCAGGAAGCTCACTTATAATCACTTTAGAGAGTAGCAGGTATTCCCAGATAATCATAAATTCAAGGTCATCCTTGGCTCCATAGTAAATGAGATGGCTGTTTGAAATACTTGAGGAGGTACCCCTGCCTCAATACCTAAATGAATGTATAAACAAATATATAATTTAACACAGAAAGGAAGTGGAGATGGAAATGATCTGAGAGGAGTTGTAGGAGGGCAAAATGTGATCAGAATATATTGTATGAAAAAAAATCTTTTCAATAAAAGTTGAGTATGTCTGCTTAGATAAGAGTCTTTTTTCCTATCTGCAAAGGCTGCTGCTGTTCTTTTTGGTATTTCCCTCTTTCTCTCTAACAGACACAGAGTACATTGTGCAGTCATTTCAACCTTTCTATACCCCGCAGGACTTAGATACCCATACTTATCTTCCTCATTCAGGTAGTCCAGTTCTGGGAGGTTAGTAGCCAGTATGAACGAACACCAGTTCTTTCCCACCCTTTCTAAGCTTGCCCTTAATCCAGTCCACACATAGCTGGTACTCTAGACTGATGGCCTTCATGGCCTGATGCGCAGCTGTTATCCCGGAAATTTGTTGCCACTGTCTGTGGGATTGCCTTCATGTAGCATGTATTATGGAGGCCCTGTGTCCTAGATTCTGTGTCCTTTCTGCTTACTTTCTCTTAGTAAAGGATGTTTTCAGTAGCTCCCTGAGAAACAATACAGAACAAAAGAAGTGTGGAGAACTTTGTCTTGAATTGTCCTTAATCTTCTCTGATACCTCTTCAGTAATAGATCCAGCTGTGTAGGGTAGAATTAATTTTTTTTCATAATTTTGAAAATATAGTTCTATTGGTTTTTGTTTTTGTCTTTGTTTTGCTACTGACAAATTGAAAGTCTTTCTGAGTTCTAATCTTCAAATTTGTAATAGTTTGCATCATGTTGGTTGCTTGGTTGGTTACTTGCTTGCTTGGTTTTCATAGGAAAATTGTAAAATTGCCTTTGCACCTAGAGCATGGACACTCATGGCAGTGTGTCTTTGTCATAGCCAGTTTTCCTTTGTGATACTGCCTACCTGATGGACTCTTTCTAATTTGGAAGTTGAGCCATCTGATTCTGGGAAAATTTCCCAAATGTTTTCTAATGATTTCTATAATAATTAGAGTCATTTTACTTTTTTTAATCTTGCAATGCTAGAGATCAAATTCAATTCCTATTGAATGCTAGGCCAGTATTCTATCATTCAATTAGGCTTTTTATTTTATTTTTCTTTAGTAATATCTGTTGGTTGGCTGACTGGTTGGTTGGTTGGTTTTTGTTTTGAAATAATTTCTCTTGAACCTACGAGAACATCGTGATGGGTGGATCAGGGCCCAGGGGGGTTCTGCTCAAACTATTACACTAACCAAGGACAATATAAGTAGTAAACATTGAACCCCTACTCTGATCTAGCCAATGGTCAGGACATTCTCCACAGTTATGTGGAGAGTGGGACTGACTTTCACATGAACTCTGGTGCCCCATATGTGACCACCTCCCCTTTGTGGGGCAGCCTGGCGGCACTCAAAGAAAGAATAAGCAGGCTACCAAGATGAGACTTGATAGCCTATGACCATACAGTCGGGGAGGAGGCCCCCCTCTGTCACAGACCTAGGGGAGGGGAAAAGGATGAAAGAGGGAAGGAGGGAGGAATGGGAGGATACAAGTGATGGGATAACAATTGAGTTGTAATCTGAATAAACTAATTAAATAAAAATTAAAATAAAAAAAAAGAAATAACTTCTCTTGTAACCCAGACTGGCCTTGAACTCCTGATCTTCCAGTTCCTACTTTCTAAATGCTGGGATTATAGGCCTCTACACCACCATACCTTTTCTTTTGTGAGGGTAGGTGTTTTTTTTTTGTTTGTTTGTTTGTTTTTTGTTTGTTTTGAAGCAGGGTTCCATGTAGGTCAGGCTGGCCTCAAACTCAAATGTTTAGCGAAGGTTAACCGTAAATTCTTGATCCTCCTGCCTGTCATCAAGTGCTAGGATTACAAGCATGAATCACCACAGCCAGGGAACTCAGTGCCTTTAATTTCTAACAGGCTTTGCTTGTTCCTGATTGTAATCTTTCAGTAACTTGAGGTCTTTTTTCATGAGCTGGTTAATTTCCCAAAAGAACAGCCTGTTGCTGGATTGAGGGGATGCAGTGGAGATGGAAGCTGAGGCTTTCACATGCAGTCTTGGCAGGTGTGTCCAGCTGTCTCTTGTTTCACTCTCAGCACAGTGTGGGAGAGCCTGGCTTTCATCATGCTTGCAACTTTCATCATCAGCACTCCACCCTGGGAATTTGTGAGACAAGACAAGCCCTCTTCTACCTCTCTCTCTTCTGCAAGCTTAGAATTCTGGTGAAATCCACTATATAAGCTACATGCATCCTTCTTCTAGCTTTTGCTATTGGTAATACCACTTTTCTTTGGAGTTTATTGTGCCTTTAAAAAATTCCTTACTCTCCCCACAACTGTGGAGAATGAGCTGTCCATTGGCTAGATCTGAGTAGGGGATCTAGGTTTACTGCATGCATTGTCCTTGCTTGATACAGCAGTTCGTGCAGGCACCCCTGGGTCCAGATCCGCCAGCTTTTATGGTCTCCTTGTAGGGCCCCTGGACGCTCTGGGTCCTTCTATCTCCCCATTCTTCCATACCACTCTCACCCAGAGTCCCAATAGTAAGTCCCAGCATCTGTCCCTTTCCCCCGCTGAGCAAAGATTTTCAGAGGACATCCATGTTGGGCCAGTGTCCAATTATAAGTGAGTATATACCATGTGTATCTTTCTGGGTCTGGGGTATCTCACTCAGGATGATCATTTCTAGTTCCATCCATTTGCCTGCAAATTTCATGATGTCATCGTTTTTAATAGTTGAGTAGTATTCCATAGTGTAAATGTACCACAGTCTCTTTATCCATTCTTTGGGTGAGGGACATCTAGGTTGTTTCCAGATTCTGGCTATTATGAATAAGGCTGCTATGAACATGGTTGAGCCAATGTCCTTGTGTGATGGAGCATCTTTTGGGTATATGCCAAGGAGTGGAATAGCTGGATCTTGAGGTAGCCGTAGTCCCAATTTTCTGAGAAAGTGCCTCTGACATGAACTCTGGTGTCCCCTATTTGACCACTTCCCCTTCATGGGGAAACCTGGTGGGACTCAGAGGAAGGGGAAGCAGGCTACCAGGATGAGTCCTGATAGGCTGTGATCATATGGTGGGGGAGGAGGGCCCCTTCGAACAGAGGTCTAGGGGAGGGGAATAGGATGAAGGCGGGGATGGGAAGATACAAGTGAGGGGATAACAATCGAGGTGTAATCTGAATAAATTATTTTAAAAGCAAAAATTTTTTAATTCCTTACTATGCCAGGTGTGGTAGCACATGCCTTTAATCCCAACAATCTAGAAGGCTGAGGCAGGCAGATCACTGTGATTAGAAGGACAGGCAAGGCTACACAGAAAAACTCTTCTCAAAAAGAATTCCTTAGTATAATCTTAGTGAAGAATTAGACATTTGCAGAGCTAAATATGTATATTTAGTATGCTTCCGTCAACCAGACTTTTTAGTGCAGGCTGTTTGTGTTATCATCTAAGTGTTCATGAAATCGCGAAGGCCTCACAATATTTCTGTGGAAGATTTTAGGGGCCTTTGTTCACACATTCCTCCTGAGTCAAATCTGAAGGTAAGTAGTTATTTGTACCTTTTTTTTCCCTTTTTCATGAGACTCAATGTTGTTCTTTGTCCATTGTAAATGAAGAACTGGTGGTACAGATGGGGTACTCAAGGCCACCCAGCAAAGTAATGGCAGAGTCAAGATTTGAGCCCAGTCTGGTTCTAGAGCACATTTTAAACTTAGCTACAATATGCATAATACTAATTTTGAGAACAACTCAAAGTGGTGCTCCAAAGTTGTTACAGTTTTCTTTAAACTTCTTTAGTGGACCATTTGTCAAAATTTTACCAATGTATCACATAAAACCCATTAAAATTTGGTTACATTGTGAGGGGATTTTATTTCTGGTATTTTTGAAAAAAAGATCTTGCCATGTAGCCCAGGATGGCTTCAAACCCACAATATAGCGTAGATTGACTTCATTCTTGTGGCAATCCTTCTATGAGTATGATTGCAATTATAGCAGGTTTTGGAGAGGGTTTTTTTTCCCTTTATTTTGTGGGGGGGGTGAGGAGGTTGTTATTTTTTGAGGCAGTCTTGTTGTGTACCTACCAAGGCTGGCCTCTAGCCTGTAGCAGTCCACCTTCCTCAACTTGCTAAATGCTAAGATTATAGGTTTATACTACCTCACCTGGCTGAGTGAGATTTTGTTGTTCTTGTATGTTGGGGAGGAGGGATACAAATATGCCATGGTGCACATATAGACGCCAGGCCAGAAGAGAACTTCCAGAAGTCACTTCTCTCCTTTACCTCTTTGAGGTAGGGTCTCCCTTGCTGTTTGGCACCAGGTTAGCTGGTCTATGACTTCTATGTGTTTCTCCACATTCTATTTCAAAGTAGGGTGCTAGAGTTATAGATGCCTCCTGCCACATCCAGCATTTTACATGGGTTCCAAGAGTCAAACTTATGTCACCAGGCCATCTGATGTGCCATCTGTCTAGATGTGGATTTTTTAAAATCTATATGGGTGTTGTCCCTGCATATGTGTTTGTGCAACACGTGCATGCCTGGTGCTCATGGAGGCCAGAGAGTGAACAGATCTCCTGGAACTGGAGTTGTAGATAGTTCTAGCCTACCATGTGGGTGATAGGAATCAAACCTGGATCCTCTGGAAGAACAGTCAGCACTCTTAACCTCTAAGCCATCTCTCCAACCCATCATGGAAATTTTTTAGCTGTTTACTTCAAATAAAATGTCATTCATAGAGAACTGGCTGGTATTGAGCTAATTGCATACAACATTATTTTCATTGCATGGAATGAATGTAATTGGTCACGTAACATAAAATAGCAGTAAGAAATACAAGGGATAAAGCATACCAGTGCCTTTTCCTTTATCAATAATTAATAGTAATAGTAATTTGCTGATGAAAAGCCACAAACGATTTACCTGGTTAAGAAGAACTTATATTTTCTTTATTAGGCAGTCACCTTAATTTTTACAAAACTGACATTGTTGTCAGGCCATTTTTACCACAGGTTAAAAATTGACTGGCCTATTTTGCTTTGGACTAAGTCATACCAGGTTACTGAAACCTAAAATAAGTATGTCCTAAACACTGGGTAACCATTATAACCTATTTCGAACTAAGAGCCACATAAAACATGTGAATTCCGTTCCTCCATCACTGAGAATACACTAGCCATCGATACACTGAAGTTTTTAACCTCTATACAAAAAAGCATGCTGGCCAAATGGCAAGAAGCACATTCAGTAGAATGTTTGGCCCCAAATTATGACTCTTGTTCTATGATCTATATATCAGCTCATCTTTCTTTTTTTTTTTTTTTTTTTTTGGTTTTTTTGAGACAGGGTTTCTCTGTGTAGCCTTGGCCATCCTGGACTCACTTTGTAGACCAGGCTGGCCTCGAACTCACAGCGATCCGCCTGCCTCTGCCTTCCGAGTGCTGGGATTAAAGGCGTGTGCCACCACGCCCGGCTCAGCTCATCTTTCAAAGACAGCTTTTTTTAGAAATACAGAATGTGCCTTGATATGATTTGACCTATATGTCCAGTAGTTATGCTACAGTAAGGGTTCTGCTGGCCACTTGGTTACAAAGTGTACATCCTACGTGGTAAGGAAATGTGGAAAATAAAAATGAAAACACCTAAAGAGTGATTTCACTTATGTTAATCAAGGGGCAGCTACTGCCCTTACCCAGGCCCGGTCATACAGTTGCCTTAGCAGGGCCACGGGGGCCTAGAACAAGAATTAAGAGTCATAGTGGGAGTGGTACTGCCTCTGTTTAGGTGAAAAGCCACTTAGGCAAGTGGAATAAAATGTACAGAGCCAGGTAAGATTGCAAGGAACATTTTGCCTCTTGAGTTTGGAATGGGAAAATGAGCTACACCCCACTAATATCATGCACTATGGGAAGAGATCTTGACCCTGCATTTTTCCATTTCTTTGCCTTATTAGATGGTAATTTCCCTTTAGGGATTCAGGTTTCTCTGTTATATCCATTAATAGGGAGATGGAAAAAGAGTCGCAAATTAAAATCATTTTATGGTAAGTGTCTGTGCCTTTTCAACTCTGTGCTTCCCTTTGTAGAACTAAGTCAGAAAATCATTCAGGTGAAGACTATGCATTTTGATGTTAAGAGAGTCCACTCTTACAGGATAGACAACCAGTTAACAACATGAAATGAGGTAGTGATGGTTTTTGAAATGAAATAATGTTTGATAGAACTTCAAGTTTCTCTCTGAACCTTGACCACACTGTAGAAACCTTAGGAGGAGGGGAGTTCTGTCAAGCACAGGATTACACAGGGAAGAAAAATTAATCTAAATACTAAGGTAGAAGCCTGTGTTCTCTTGCATGATATTTAGCAGCAAGAGCAAGGAGAGGGATGTTTCTTTCTTTGTGTAATGTGCAGTAGTTACAATAAACACAAGATTTCCAAATCTCAGAGGACTCTCTTGACAGTTGCTTGATAACAGCTTTTTTCATTCCATAGTTTTGACAGTTTGTGTGTGTTGCCATATCCAGTGTAAACTAAAACATCACTGTCATTCTGCTTTTCTTTTGTATGTGGCTCTTTTTTTTTTCCGTCTTTAGGATAATGAAAAAGATGGGCTTTTCACTTGTAGACTAGAGTAAGGCAAGTTGTGTGTGGAGATTAGCATGTGTTTATAAGTTTTGAAAGATTCAAGTTGACAGCAGAACACTGCTTTAAATATTTTTTTCTCCATATTGCTTCAGTAAAATTATTGGTGGGTTGTGTAAGTTTTCTCTTAATCTTTTGATAAATAGAAAATCTTAGACATCTGTGTGGGGACCTATACTATTGATCAGTGGTTACTGGGGAAAAAAAACCAGTGACTACAATAACCATCTAGTACTCAGCCTCTGCAGCCTTAGGCAGATGATAAGCAGTCAACCTGTCTCTTTTGTTACCGTAGTCAACTTGTTACTGTAGTCAACACCTTGCCTTCCCCACCTCATTGTTCTTCCATCCTCAAGGCTGCTTCCCTCCCCATCCTGCTTCTGTTGGGTTTACAGTTCAAATGCCTCCCTGGTTTGTTTCCACAATAACAGGATTTGTTGCTGTTGTTTATTTACCTGTCTTTGTTTTTTTGGGGTTTTTGTTTTTTTGGTTTTTTGTTTGTTTGTTTTTTTGTTTTGTTTTTTCAGTAAATCTAGGAGGTAAATTGCATGTGTGCTGTAGGAGAGACTGAGGGGTAGGTATGGGGCCTGGAGCATGAGTCAGGATCAGAGCTTTCTCAATTTCAAACTCTTATCATCCTCCAATCCAGGAAGAGGTTCCATACCTGAGAGGCACAAACACCCCAGCAACCTTTGAGGTGTAGAAATCTCTGTGAGGTTATTTTGCCATCAAACTGAATTTGCTGTAGTGTAGCAAAGTTCCCAATGCCGTCATCTGGCATGTTACAGACAAATCCCAATTACTTTTCTACTTCGAGCTATTGTTAAACACTACAAGCTAGCTGACAGTAAAATTATAAATACAGGTGTTGTCACACTACACTATAATCAGAATTTTAATTTGAATTTTCATTTGTAAAGCCTTTTTTCCACATGAAAATAGGAATAGAATTAGTTTTATTGACAGTAAAAAGACATTTTGAAAGCTTCCTAAATCATTACCTGTATTTAGCAGGAGGAAAAATTGTATATGTCCATGTAAAAAGAAGAGTTTTATTATCACATATTTACTCATTATATTTGGTGGTAAATAAAACGAGGAAGATGTGTTTGACATATGATTGATGGAATTCACTGGGTTTTTGCTTCATCAGAACAATAGACAGACATAAATATATATTTTGCTTTTGTTTTGTTCGTCTGTTACTAATGCAGACCTGTAGGCAAAATCTTCTAGCAAATTAAGTACAGCCTATTGGGAGTCTGCATGCAATGCTATAAACTTTTTATTTGGCAATTTTCTCTTCTCACCCAGATTCCTCATCTGTGGAACTCTTCCCCCCCCCCCCACACACACACCCCTTGCATGGTGGTTGGAGTGGGTTCCCCCTTCTCAAGTCCCTTTTTTTCCCTCAAGGCATTTAGTGTCGTGTCTGCCAGATTTCAGTGATGAGCAGCGAATTGCTTTTAAAGTGGGCATTATGCCAGTTCAGCAGCACAATGGAAAACCAATCTTCCACCATTCTACTTTTGATGCTGTTATTGTAGCATTTTAGATAACTGCTGCCACAAAAAAAAGAAAGAAAGAAAAAAAGATGTGCTCAATTGCTACCAGTTAGTCAAGTTAAATCCAGAGTAGCATTAAAATTACTCTGAAAACTGTTTGTCAGAGGTCATGTGCCGTCAGTGGCTGCCACACATAGGATGGATATTCTGTTCGGGTGGGGGTTTTCCCCTTTATTATTACTGTGACTGACCAGCTCTCTAAATAGCCCTTCACTACCTGTTTACTTATTGTCTTCACCTCCCTGTTGAAAAAATGTGTCAAGCAGAAATGTTGAAAAGTTTCTTTAAAGTGCTGGAAATAGCAGGAGAGTGAGTTGTTCAGGGTGCTAGAGTTTGTACAGTGTGAAAGCAAAAAAAAAAAAAAAAAAAAAAGTAGGGGGAAAGCAGGAACATAATTCTCTGGTTTCTATAGCAAGATTACTGTTTTCTTCTTTTTATCTTCACTTTTCAACCACTGGGTTCACTGTTCTACTCTTTTTTTTTTTAATCGCACAAGTGGAATTTATCCTCTCTCTATCCCAAGTCCCCTCCCCCCATTGCTGGCTTTACTTGTGAATGAAAAGGATGTCTCCTATGGCTATAGAACAGATGGCAGCTGTATATGTTGTATTTGATGTATTTTGAAGCAAGTCATATTTTAAAATTCAAGGCCAATAGATGGGCTATTTACAGGATGGCAGTAGCAGTATACTTCAAGCCTACTTCGCCTCTTCAGAATTTAGACTTTAAAAATCACATAAATAACTTCAATCTGCGCTTAAAATAATTGGGTGATGATTTATTGGCTGCATTGCAGTGGTAATAAAAGCAACCCAGTCTTCTGACCCGTATTTCTTCTAAAGAATATGCCTTGATGTTCATATGATAGCTTGTGGGTTTTTCTTTGTCTTAATCATGTCTGTAGTCATATCAAACATTAAGCCCCATGGAGGCAGGCCTTTTGTCTTCTTGTCCATTCTTGTATTCACAGGACTTAAAACAGTATCTGGCACATACTAGATGCTTGTAGTTGCTGTTGTTGTTGCTGCTGTTGCTGCTGTTGTTGTTGCTGCTGTTGTTGTTGTTGTTGAATGAAGCACCAGTTCAAGCTTCTGTGTGTTAAAGTGTGGTGTACTTACCTATGGAGGTTTCTCTTGAGTTAAAGTGATAACCTATGAGAAATATAACAGGCATGTTAGCTTACTTTTTAGTTTCCCTCCCTTCCCTAAGACATATTATACATGATTCCCATAAGAACACTAAATATTTGCTGAATAAACAAGTAGAAAAGACAAAACACAGGTTATTTGCCAGTGAAGGATATGGTCATTTGATGGTGGAAATATGAATAGAATGGCCCCATTTTCAGTTTTATGGAATGTCTATAACACCTAACAAACATGCATGCATTTACACATGTTCACATAAACACAACCAAAAAAAGAGGCCTGATGATGATGATGTGATACTTTTACTACTTATAAACTATAATGAATGCCATTCACTTATACCATCTAAATATAGCTGGTCCTCCCAGTGGGCAAAGACTACCTGAGTGGTGGCATAAATGTGTGAAATCAGTTATGCCCCACAGTACCTAACTTTACCTCTTTACCTTTACCTCTTCTTTGGAATTATGGCTTATGCATTTCAGTGTGCCCTCTACTGCCATCTCCACTGAAGCCCCCTGCTCCCATTTGTAAAATGAGACCTAGAGGCTATTTAACAAGGTCAAACCTAGGCTTTAGAGAATTCTATTCAGTATAAGACCCACAGTGCTGTCCTTTTCATTATTGAATTGTAAATGTGGCACAGCTTTAAATGGATAGCAACAATTTACAAATCAATAAGATCCAGTTTATAATTAGCTTTGGACTAAGCATAGAAAAATTACCTTGGGCAAGGGATATAGCTCAGCTAGGGTGGGAAGTCCTGTGTTCAATCCCAGTCCCACAAGAAGAAAAAAATAAATAAATCTATAGGTTAAAGATGATGAGAGTGAAAATGCACAGCAGTGTAGGGAGTCTTCCTTAGCAGGTAAAAATGTGCATATTAAATATCACAAATAGGGATGTTGAGTTTCTCTAGGCACTTTACATACTCCCTCAGAAGAATGACTTGATAGAAGCCTCTTTAAAAAAAAAAAAAAAAAAACAGCTGATTGAAGACTTAAGCTTTACTATAAGGGCTATCCATTTCTTTGAGAAGAGCCTGGAATGTACACTATGGCATTTGCTAGCGTGTTTCATCCCTATCTCCACTACCATTTAACCTTTATCTAATAGCAGCCAAAAAAACAACCAGAAGGATTCAGATTTTTAGGAGAGAAAATCTAAACACATATACAGCAGAACAATTTTACACTATGTGGCCTAGCCACCACCATTTTACACCCAGAGAAAAGATGAGTATGTTTATTCTAGCACCCTGTGCCAACACTAGATGACACGTTAAAAACTTTCCCGTTGCCGGAATCAAAAAAGAGACATCTTATATGGGTATGCTTAGGAGATCTTTGTGGGTTGTTTGTGGTTTTGCTATTTTGTTGTTATTTTGTTTTGGTTGAGGTGCCCAATACCTATAAACATATAATCCCAGGATTTCAGAGGCCTTTACAAGAAGATCACAAGTTTGAGGCTGGGCTGCCTTAACTAGTGAGACTTTCTTGAGGAAAACAAATAGCAAACTGAACAGTAGGTTAAAAGGTTTCCTTTTTTGTCCCTTTACAAAGAGGATTTAGAGAAAGCATAAATTAGCCTTACAGAAAACCTCTTTGATCTTGCTTCCTGTATGAATTTGGTGGTTCTTCTGTTTAGTTTATAGAATTACTGTTATAATAAAATAGTAGGATGTTTCTTTGGGGTGTTTTGTTTATTTTATAGGGGAGGGGTTTGCTTTTGAGGCAGGGTCTGCTGTGTTGCCAGGGTAGTTTTGAGCCCATTGGGTACATCTGGCTATGTTGCCAAGATAATTTTGAGCCCAATGGACTCATGTAGCTATGTTGCCAGGATGGTTTTGAGCTCCATCATGAGATTCTCCCACCTCAGCCTTCTGAGAAGTATGGTTTCTATGCATACAATACCCACCAGGTGAGGATTTCTATCTTTTGAACCCTCTATATCAGAAATTGGCAGACTTGTTCTATATAGGGTTAGTTAGTGACGTCTCGAGCTTTCATGACCACGTAGACTCATTATAGTTGTTCAATGTCAGCATTTTAGCTACAGACAACATAAACATGATATGTGTGGTTGTATTCCAATAAAACTAATCATAGTTTGCTAGCCTTTGCTCTATAATGAGACATGTGAGTCATAAAATGTCAAATATATTATTGCCTCAAGCAAGTAACCCCACATCTGAGAGTCACTCAATATGGCCAGTGATTGGTCAGTCTTATAAAAGAGGAACCCTAAGGAGGACCATGTCTTCTAAGAGGATGCCATTTTCCTTAGTAGTTTGTACTGAAGTACAAAGTTTTGCTACATCCAAAAAGATCAAATTAAGTTCACCTAGGTTTATATTTCTCACTGGCTTCACTGAAGCCACCTATTCTCAAAATCCCCCAGCCTTTTTACTAAGGAACCTTGATGGTAATTGTGGTGGAGAAAGGATGCCAATATTAAAGCAGCTAAGTTAAGTAGACTGCTGGCCCCTACCAACTCCCTTGAACAAACCTTAAGTTTTCAGTAACAAAGACAGTTGGAAAAAGAAAGACAGTGATTATCTTGATGATCAGCCAGTCGAGATATCTGGTCAGTTCTGATGAAGTTAGTGGAGAAACCTGTTTGAAGTGTCAGTGGTCTATTCTGGGATGTAATTCACTACAGTCTTCAGGTTTCCAAGAGAAATGAAAATCCATTGGCGTACTGGAAAAATTTACTCCTAAGAAATCACCATGTATTGTTTCATACAATTAAAGAAGATGAAGAGTGTTAACCTCAGGGCAGGCAGATCTCTGAGTTCCAGGACAGCCAAGGCTCACAGAGAAATTCTATCTCAAAAGAACAAAAAGAAAGGGGGGGGAGCTAAGGGGGTGCTGACCTTGACACCTTGAAAATCCTGGGTGTTTTTCAGATAAAATACATCCATGAAGTCTGAAGACTACGGACATGTAATAAATTGCCCCCAAAATTTGTTGCTTAAAAGCAACACTTACTTCTGTGAGAAAAGAATCTGAACATGGATTAATTGAGAAAGTATTTCCAACTTCATGGATGCTTCTATAATAAGCTGAATTGCCTTATCATTTGTTCACTTTGGTGTGAGTTGTTGCATGCAGGCCCTTGCATTTGATCAGTGAGTTATACCCCGCCCTGCTTGCTTTTGTTTTTTTTTTGTTGTTGTTGCTGTTTGGTCAGTTCCTTGTTTTTCGGTGGTGGTGGTGCTGGTTTGTTTTGTTTTGTTTAGAGACGGGATTTTGTTATATGTATTCCATGTTGATCTTGATCTCATGATTTTCTTATCACAGCCTCCTGAGGTCTGGGATTTACAGACGTGTGTGTGTCACCACACCCACCCAGCTGTTAGTATTTAGATTGTCAGATCACAGATCATATCCATTTTACATGAACATTAAAGTCAATGCAGCCAAAAATGTATTTGGTACAGCATTTGCCTTCATGGTCTTTCCTTGAATAATGGGTTTGATGATAAGCAGTCATT